>NC_134711.1:305626320-305775320 GCF_049634645.1 Pelodiscus sinensis | reverse complement strand
CTAAAGACTTCCCTTTACTGGCATCACTGGAGTGGACTTTTGCCTCTCCAGACCCCTGAACTAACATCACCCTGGAAATTGCCAGTGACTGTTCGTTTTCTGGTAGCATGAAAGCTTCAAATCCAAATTCCTGGCTGATTAGCAAGGATAGGGCACCAGGCTTTTGGTATCAGCAAGGGTATGGCTGCTGGAATGGAGTTGTCATTCTTGGTACTTAAAGACAGGGTGGTAAGCATATCTATCATTTAATTCAAACATCCCTAGCTGAATTATCAGTCATCAGTGCAGGAATCTAAGAACATGAGAACGGCTGTAGTGGGTCAGACCAAATGTCCATCTAGCCCAGGATCCTGTCTTCAGACAGTGGCCAATGCCAGGTGCCCCATAGAGAGTGAACAGAACATGCCCATTCTGGCAAATAGAGGCCAGGGAATGCCATTTGTGAAGAGGTCATGGGCTAGCCACAAATATTTGTTCTCATAGTTGTACATCCAGTTAGTAGGAAGATCATTTTTCTTTCTTCAACTTGTCTCCCAGGCCCTAGATCTTTGGGCATCACATGCTCATGATTCCATATCTACTGAGAAATAGGAAAACAGGAACTGTGATTAGAGCTCTGTGTTCTTTCCTTCTGAAGTCTAGCATTAATGGTTATGGTGCAGTAAGACTAGGGTTGTGTCTATACAGCACCCTAAACTTGAAATAAGATGCACAATATGCACTCTGCAAATTGCGTATCATATTTTGCATAGCCTATTTTGAAATGTGGCGCTTCTACACAGCACCAAATGTCGAAATAATGTGCTATTTCAAGCTATCCCTTATCCCTCATGCAACAAAGTTTATTGGGATGGCAAAATAGTGTGCCCATTATTTTGAAAAATATTTCAAAATAACGGGCTGCTTGTGTAAATGTGGGGTAGCTATTTCGGGATACCTCCAGGATCCCCAAATAGTCATGCACTGTAGAAATGTAACCTGAAATGTAACTTAACTTAGTTCTGTAACTAGAAACTCAATATGTAAAACATGAGGACCATATAAGGAGGACAGCACTCTGAACTTGCTCATCGTAGGCAGGGCTTGACAAATAATACAATCTACTCACCCATGGCGTGTAGATTGTAACCTGGAAGAGCCAGGTTCGGGCAATCTGTGCATGCGCAGAACGATCTGCGCATGCACAGATCGCCGGACAGCGCGGTTGGTGAGCCCTGATCATAGTCAAGGAGAAAATGTGTTCTTTACTTGAATATGATGCATATAGTCAGAGCCACAAAAGTCTCCAGGGGTCACATATAACTTATGTTAAATTGCAGTGACACCACTGAGCTGTGGAGATCTCTGGGGACAGATCCCTTGCTCGCCCCTCAAGTCCTGAAGGTCCTAATAAAAAGAATAAAGACTCCAACAAGCCAAGAAGGAAGCATGACCTCAGAGACAGAAACTGACCTGCATTTAGCAGCTGCTGAACCTCTCACAGTAAGTTAGACGACAGACATGTATTTCTCTGCCTTGTGACAAACATGCTGATGGAAAGCTAGATGAGTGGTATAATATTGTCATATGGGCACTTCTTTTCTGAAGTACTGTTTCCTGGATTCCAGCTGTGCTTTCTGTGGAACAACAGATGGCAGATTTAGAGTATGTGGCTGATTCACTTAATAATATCTGGCAATTAGAAAGTCTTTGAATCAGATTTCTTACAGTGCTTTGCAAATGTTTTGTGCAACTCATAACATGCCTTGATAGGTCGTACACATTTTTACAGATATGGGACGCTAAGGCACACATGGAGTGAATTGCTCTCGGTCATTCATCAAGTTAGTGACAGGAGTGAGAATTTAGTCCAGCAGGTATCAGAAGGGGAGAGAGTGTGATAGTGTTAGGAAGAGACCTCTTCTTTTACCATGCTCTCCTTTCAGGCAACATGTGCCATCTTTGAAGTGGTGTCAGCATTGCAGTTGAGCAAAACTGTGCAGGAGCTGTTCCCGGAGTTGTTCACTGTTCTTCTGCAGCAGATCAGCCAAACCCTAGGACAAAAGATGCCTTTGCCCAGGATGAGCAGCCGAAGGAGGTTATTTAGAAAAGGACAACAACTATGTGAGGGCAACCCTTGCAGGTAATTAGAAGAAAGGGAGCAAAACAAAGAGAATCCCAGTACATTTGTGTGACACTCCCCAGGAGTTCTCAGGGTTATGAGGCACCTTACCATCACCTGCTTTTAATATGAGAAAGTCTTGTTTGTGCTTGCTATAGGTCAGTTCCCTGAAACCACCAACCTCTGGCAACACAAACACTACTATCTAGGCCTCCTCAGGCCTCAGTCTCTTTGTCCTCTCTTTCTGACTACAGCTTAGAGAATCTCTATCAACGGATTCTCCTCTAAGAGAAGTCTCCCTGCATCTCCCCACCAATCGGCTTTCCCCCATCTCTTAGTTTAAAAACTGCTCTACAGCCTTTTAAATGTTTAGTGCCAGTAGTCTGGTTCCACCCTGGTTTAGGTGGAGCCCATCCTTCCTGTATAGGCTCCCCCTCTCCCAAAAGTGTCCCCAGTTCTTGATAAATCCAAACCCCTCTTCCCTACACCATTGTCTCATCCACACATTGAGACTCTGAAGCTTTGCCTGCCTACCTAGTCCTGCGCGTGGAACTGGAAGCATTTCCAAGAATGCCACCATAGAGGTCCTGGATTTCAGTCTCTTTCCTAGCAACCTAAATTTGGCCTCCAGGACATCTCTCCTACCCTTCCCTATGTCATTGAGACCTACATGTACCATGACCACCGGCTCCTCCCCAGCACTACACATAAGTCTATCTAGATGCCTCTAGCATTTTGTCTCTTTTGCTCTCTGTTTCCCTCAAACACTCCTGTGGGTGTCCCTTTAGGCAGATTCCTTATTAGTGGGATAATAGGTTTGTTGATTCTATAGCCCCACTCTAGCCAGGCAATCAGGTACATTTCTATCCAATTAGGCTTTCTCTGGGGAAGCTAATTAGTACTAGTAGTTACCAGAGTGCTGACCCCAAGTACAAGCTCTCAGCACCCTGTCACATCTCGCTGGACATAGGGCCCCAAAATAACCATTAGTGATCACTAATCTCTCTGTGTCCCAGCTTTTGGGGTCTGGTTGTGTATTTTTTCCATATTACTGTACTGTGCTAGTGCCCATACACCTTGCAGATAGGAGAAAGTGACTGCAAAATGTTGTCCATAGCAACACTAGTAATATGAGATGTATGAGACTGAAATACCTCCTGGAATTAAGTCCTTCCAAAAACAGTGGTCCCCAGGATACTGTCAATGGATGAACTGTCAATGAACAACAGACCTGACAAGTAACTGGGGTTTCCTGACTGCTTAGGCTGTGCCTTTCTATTGGTTACTACAGTTCTGTGCCTCTTTTCCCCCAGGCTTTCTATTGAAGCATTAGAGGCTGTGCTTCTCAAGGCTATGAATGAGAAGCTGATAAGAACTCTCTGGAAGCAGAAAACTTGGATGCTTCTTGAAAATCCGCAGACTCACCACGAGGGGGTGTGTTTGCTGGTGAGGTAAGAGATCTAGGAGACAGCACTTCATCCTCAGGGATCGGCAACAAATAGAGTGACTGACAGGGAACTTTCAGGTATAGCTTTGTGCGGGGTGCCCTGGGTGAGAAACACAGAGCTTCCATGCGTAGGTTTTAGAGTTGTATGGTCATAGCAGCTAAGCTTTTGAAGTGCACAGTCTGCCCCATAAGTGGTTCCTTTTGTCTTCCAGGGTTCTGCAAAGATCTGGACTAATAACAGTGGAGATCATACAGAGCCTCCTTCCCTGGGTAAATTCCCCATCAGAAAACCAGCGAGTCACCAGCACAGCTTTCTTTGCTCAGGTATGAGCAGTTCCACCATTAGGCTGTTATCTGTTGTTTACCTTTCTCTGAGGAATTGTACAGTTCAGTTCATAGGAATTCATTTTAGATAGTAGAATGTGTCCTTTATAAGGAAATCTCATAAGGAACTTCATTACAACTTTCTTAATCATTTTCTCTTTGTTATTTTTGGGGTCTATACTAGCCTAGCCTAGCTGCCTATTCTAGTTGCTGGTTAAGAGAGAGTGAGCAAGATATAGATAGGCTACGTCTACATTGGCAAGATTTTGCGCAAATAGGGTATGTCTACACTACAGCACTAATTCGAAATAACTTAATTCAAATTAGTTAATTCGAAATAAGCTAATTCGAATGAGTGTATCTAGACCTAAAAACTAATTCGAATTAGCATTTTGCTAATTCGAAATAGCATGTCCACATTGAGTGGACCCTGAACCGAAGTTAAGGCTGGCCAGAACCAGTGCTGTCAGGGCATCAGGTTAGGACTTAAGGTGTGGAGCTGCCTCCCTCAGGCTAGCCGAGGGCTGTGCTTAAAAGGACCCGACCCCCACCCCGGACAGACAGTTCTCAGGATTCCCCGCTTGCTTGTCTAACTCGATGGGGACATCAAAGCAGTCCTGTCTTGGAGTGCCCTGAATGCCCACACTCAGCACATTACAGCACTCGACCATCAGCCCGGCTGCACTTGCCGCAGGCTGCCATCCGGGGGAGGTCAATCAGGGGGCTGTCAGGATCCAGGAGGCCCTACAGGAAAGCTTCCACCCCAAGGAGCCCGCAGAGCCACCCCAGTCCTCCCCATCGGGGGCTCGTGCCCCATTCCTCCCTCACCTCCTTCCACTTACCCTTCCCGAGCCCCCTCTTCCTGATGTAAAAAATAAAGGACACGTGTTCAAAAATAGAAACTCTCTTTATTTAACAAAACTGGGGGCGGAGGGGATTAACCTCTGGGGGACTGGGAAAAGGAGGTGGGAGAGGGGAAGAAAGAGGGTGGGAGAGGGGAGGTGGAAACCTGGGAGGAGGGAGCTGGAAGGGGGAAGCCAGGGGAAGAAGGAGGAGGGGAAGTATAAAACTATGGTACGCCATATCTTCAGAACTGTGTACAGATGTGGTCTTCTCACCTCAAAAAAGATATGGCCTTGGAAAGGGTTCAGAAAAGGGCAAGTACAATGATTAATGGTTTGGAACAGGTCCCATATGAAGAGAGGCTAAAGAGACTGGGACTTTTCAGCTTAGAAAAGAGGAGACTGAGGGGTGATATGATAGAGGTCTATAAAATCATGAGTGGTGTGGAGAGGGTGCATAAAGAAAAGTTCTTCATTAGTTCCCATAATGTAAGGACTAGAGGACACCAAATGAAATGAATGGACATCAGGCTTAAAACTAATAAAAGAAAGTTCTTCTTCACACAAAGTTCTTCTTATAGTCAACCTGTGGAACTCCTTGCCACAGGAGGCTGTGAGGCCTAGAACTATAACAGAGTTTAAAGAGAAGTTAGATAAATTCATGGAGGTTGGGTCCGTGGAGTGCTATTAGCCAGGGGGTAGGAATGGTGTCCCTGGCCTCTGTTTGTGGAAGGCTGAAGATGGATGGCACGAGACAAATTGCTTGGTCATTGTCTTCGGTCCATCCCCTCCGGGGTACCTGGTGTTGGCCGCTGTTGGCAGACAGGCTACTGGACTAGATGGACCTTTGGTCTGACCCAGTACGGCCATTCTTATGTTCTTATGTACTAAGCGCAGGGCTCAGGGTCGGGGGTCTCACTGGAACAACTTGATTTTCATGCAAACCTGCTCCTGGGTTTGGATGTGGCCTTTGGTGGCCAGGCTGGCAGCTATCCTGCCCTAGACGGCTGCATTCCTGTGCCTAGTGTGGAGGCCGTGGACGCTGGAGGCCTTCCCCCCCAAACCTCGATAATGTCCACGATCTCCGCACTAGACCAGGCGGGCGCCTGCCTCTTGTGGCCCTGGGCAGGCTCCTAGGAGCCGCCAGCCTGGTCCTGGGGAGAGGCGGAGGGCTGGGTGGCAGCGGGTGGCTGGCTCATGCCATGCCAGGTGCAGGGTCTGCTGGCTGGGTGCTGGCAGGCTTGCCACTGGCACAAGCACTGTAGCCAGACCATGCCCCTTTAAGGGCTCTGGGGCTGGGAGAGGGGCAGAAAAGTTTCCCTGGTTTGGCCCAGAGTGGCCATCAGGGCAACCTGATTAGGGTTAGCCTCCAACTAGTTTGAATTTAGTGGCTACACAGCCCTTAATTTGAACTACTTAATTCGAACGAGGCGTTACTCCTCGTAGAATGAGGTTTACCTAGTTCGAATTAAGCGCTCCGCTAGTTCGATTTAAATTCGAACTAGCAGTTTGTATGTATAGCCGCTATTAAAGTTAATTCGAACTAACGGCTGTTAGTTCGAATTAACTTTGTAGTGTAGACATACCCATACTTTTAACGCAAGAGTTTTTGCGTTAGAATATTTGCGCAAGAGAGCGTCTACACTGGCATGTGCTGTTGTGCTAAGAGGCGCTTTTCTGCAAAATCATCCGTGCCAGTGTAGACGCTCTCTTGCGCAAGAAAGCTCCGATGGCCATTTTAGCCATTGGGCTTTCTTGCACAAGAAATTAATGTGGCCTGTCTACACTGGCCTCTTGCGCAAGAACAGTTGCATAGGAGGGCTTTTTCCTGAGCGGGAGCATCATAGTTTTTGCGCAAGAAGCACTGATTTTAGACATTAGAATGTCAGTGTTCTTGCGCAAGAACTCCCCGCCAGTGTAGACTGGCAGCTGCTTTTGCGCAAAATCATGCCAATGTAGATGTAGCCATAGAATTTGAATTACTAGACCTTTTCTGACAATTCCTAGGGCTAATACTGACCAACAGCTCCTGATTTTGGTCTAGCTCAGCAAATCTTCTAAATGAATCTAGTGTCCTAATACTATAAAATAAGCAACATACAAATACATTAACATCTATCTTAGATTCTCATTAATGTAGAATAATAGATTCATAGAACATTAGAACTGGAAGGGATCTTGAGAGGTCTTCGAGTCCAATCCCCAGCCATCACGGCAGGACCAAGCACAGTCTAGATCATCCCTGACAGGTGTTTGTCTAACCTGCTCTTAAATATTTCTAGTGATGCAAATTCCACAACCTCCTGAGGCAATTTATTGCAGGGTTTAACCACCCTGACAGGCAGGACGTTTTTCCTGCTGTTCAACCTAAACTTCCCTTGATGTAATTTAAGCTCATTGCTTCTTATCCTATCCTTAGAGGCCAAGGAGAACAATTTTTCTCCATCTTCCTTAAAACATCCTTTTAGAAACTTGTATTATCTGAGTACTTCAAAATGATAATGTAGTATCTGAGTGCCTCAAAACTCTTTAAAAGTATGTATCCCTACAATACCCCTGTGAGGCAGGGAAACACTATTAGTCCCATTTTGCAAACAGGAAACTGATGCACAGAAGGCCTAAGTGACTTGCCCAACATCATCTAGGAAGTCTTTGAGGGTGCAGGAAATTGAACTGGAACCTCCTAAGTCCTAGGCTGCTAACTACTGGAGCATCCTCCCTCTCCACAGCCTTGCTATAACGTCTGTGTCATATTTCACATTTACGCTAAGTCGCTATTTTAGAGGCTCATCTGGTGGTTCTAGGAATCTGTTTGTGCCCCAAAATCTTTCTACACCCCACCTAGGAAAGGAGTCACAAACGTGGGTTTTCAAGGTCTGCCTAGAGAGGCCTCATGAAAGCTGCCAATCAGAGCCCAGCTGGCTCAGATATATGGAGCTACAGGGCTTTATTAGGTCAGTTCCTTTCAGGAAGTGGAGGACCAAGAAAGGATGCTATTCTCTGGCCAAACCAATTCACAGGGGTTTATTTCAGGCAGCATTTTCTGAAGCTGAATTTGCAGAGAGAGAGTCCTTACGAGCCTTAAACATATAATTAGAGGGAGAAACTGAAAGTGGCCCCATAGGAAGAACCCAAGGAAAAAGTAGCAATAAACTGAAATGAAGCAATGACTCGCTGCTATTTCTAGGTTGGAACCAAGAGTAGTGGGCAGGCCCAGGTTCCCCAGTGGCATAAACCCGATGAAGGGGACAAGGCTTATGGAGAGGTTGAACAAAGAACAGAATATAAAGGGTCCAGAGTTGGGGCTGAAGACCCTAGTGAGGGCAACAGGACCTAAAAGGCATTTGTTTGGACTTTGGAACTTGGCCAGAGGGTTGAGCCATGGAAGACTCACTAAGATCAACTGGCAGGATGCACCTGGGAGAGAAAAGGACTGTGGTATCAAATGCAGTCACTGAGAGGCTTTCAAGGGATGAGCAATCACCCATTATAGTGCCTAAAAGGAAAAATCCATGTTTTTAACACAGTACTCATTCATATAGAATAATAAATTACAGTGTATTATGTGTCTCCTCAAATTATATTCGCTATCTTAATGAACATATTAGAGCTAATGGACATGTTGATTTTATTTCAGCTAATGACTGATCCCATACTCAGGGAGAAGAAGATCCTTAAGTCTGTCTTATATATCTTAGCAGAAAGGTCACGGGACAATAACAGCATTGTCCGTCAAATGGCTGTAAGAGGCCTAGGCAATTTAGTCTATGGGGCACCTGAGAAGGTAAGATAGAATACTGAATACAATGCAGCATAACTAGAGAAACTAAAGGAAACAATTGCTCAGGATTTACAGAGGCCATGCACAATGCACTAGGCCAACTTCTGCTCTCTCATACCCCTGTAACCTCTTTGCAGTCAATACACAGCAGGTTTGTTCCCTTGGTAAGCTGGGCATAAGGAAACAATATGTACTTAATATGTCATATGTAAATGTATACTCCTAGGAATGAAGAGTGTAGGCTTTATTTTCAAGATGAGAGATTCTATGAAGCTAAACTAATTCAGACTGCTAGTAAGGCATACATTTTAATGGTAATTTTAATCATTGGAACCATTTACCAAGGGTTGTGGTGGGGTCTCTATCAGTAGCAACTTTAAAAACAAGATGGGCTGTTTTTCTAAAAGAGGTGCTCTAGTCAAACAGACATTATTTTGGGGAGGTTCTGTGTTGTGAAGGAGGTCAGACTGAATGATCACAATGGTCCCTTTTGGCCTTCAAATCTAAGTAATTAGAAATCTAATAGGATTACATAGGTGTAATATGGCACAGAGTTTGGCTTATTGTAGCTAGTACCTGATGTAAAATATAGCTATAGGTCACTGGGGGGCAGATGAAATTCCCACTGCTTCATAATTGCTAAAAAAACATATTAGAAATGTGGTTAGTGGAAAGTGTTTTTTAATGTCATACGTCTGAACAGGTGAAAAAGTACAAGAAGTTTCTTCTGGAGGCACTGATCAGGACTTTAGAAGACACTTTCAGTTCTGAAGTCATTGTCGAAATCATGAAGGCACTGGCCAACGTTCTGACCGAGCTGAAAGGGAAGGACATAGGTTCTTCCTTCAGAGACCTCACCACACAGATCCGGAAGTACTTCGATAATGTACGTGAACAGAAGCCTTCAACCCCAGTTCAGCTGACATTGATGAGGCTCCATTTACAATGCATGATGTGTCCTCACTGGGCATTGTTCATGTCAGAATGAAGTGATTTTAGGCCTTAGGGAAGAGATGTGTTTTATGGAGGAGCAGAGAATTAAGAAAATGAGGATGCCATCCCTGCTCCTTCAGTCTCACCCTTCTGTTCATCTTTATTTCCAATGAGAATGGCAAAGGAAGTATGAATACTAGATTAGGTAGCTGCATAACAAGGAAAATGGGCATACAGGGTGTAATAGACTGTTTTGGGCCTGCTCCATACGATTTTTATGTCAGATGGTTGAAATTATTCCATTTTGCAGAGAAGTTTGAGATTTCAAATTTTGGTTTTGTTCCTATTTGGGGGACACACCCCCCAGCCCAAATTTCAAAACTCTTTGTGAAACAGTCATACTATTCTCAACCCAGCTCTACTGGGAGCCTTGCCTGAGGGCAGTCTACTGGCAGACTATGCTGGAGACAGGGAACCTGAAAACACTGGGAATTAGAGGTGCCAGGGTGCACATTTCCTGGCTCCTTGTCAGCCTGCCAGACAGGCTGTTCTGAAGGTGAGGGCCAGGAAGCCAAAGATCCCAGTCAGCCTGCTAGATGGGTCACCAAGAAGCTGACCAAGTACCCCTACTTGGCTTCTGGAAGAATTTCTGGAAGAATTTTGATGAATCAACACAATTGGCCCAAACTTGATTAATTCCAGTTCTTCTAAACTTCTGTAGTTGGAATCACTCTACTCTAATGTAGAAGAGACAGCTGTGCTAGATACATGATGTGGTTATCTCTTCGTTACCAACCTGTGTGGCTTTCTTGGCTATAGGAGGACAACACTCTTCGTGCATTGGCCTTTGTCCTGTTTGGTATCCTGGCCGGCTCTGCAAAGGGAAAATGGAAGGACTATTTTGCCAAGCAGGTTAGACAGAGCTGGGTCACGCTTCTGCTGCACCTGCAAGATCCAAGCCTTGAGGTTTCAATGGTAAGAATGACAGTGACTTAATTACTAAGCAAAAAGAATCTTCCTCCTGATGCTATTCCTTCCCGCAGTGGAGACCTAAATTCTTCCCTCAGTTCATTGCCCTCCTTTTGAGTCAATCCCAGACAGGCTGGTCCTTAGCAGCCAGGGTTGTCTCACTGGAGTTCAGGATAGGTCATGGGTCTGATCCCAAGAGTTCATTCCTGCCTATCTCTGCACCCCACATTCCTGCCTCCCCACAACAGAGGAAAGACCACAGCTATGCCTAGTGAAGCAGCTTTCATAGCTACATCTGTTCTGAAAAAACATTGCTGCTATCTCCAGTTTTCAGTATTATAAAATCATAGAACCATAGGTTTGGAGGAGACCTCAGGAGGTCACTGAGTCCAACCTCCTGCCCAAAACAGGACCAGCCTCAACTAAACAATCCCAGCCAGGGCTTTGTCAAGCTAGGACTTGAAAACTCTACATTTAGAGGTTCCGTTGCCTCCCTAGGTAACCCATTCCAGTGCTTCACCACCTTCCTAGTAAAATAGTTTTTCCGAATATCCAACCTAGACCTCCCCCACTGTTACTTGAGACCATTGTTCCTCATTCAGTCATCTAGTACCACTGAGAACAGCCTCTCTCCATCCTCTTTGAAATCCCCCTTCAGGTAGTTAAAGCCTTCTATCAAAGCTCCCCTCACTCTTCTCTTCTGAAGACTAAATAATCCCAAATCCCTCAGCCTCTCCTTGTAAATCATGTGTTCCAGCCTCCTAATCATTTTTGTTGCCCTCCGTTGGACTTTCTCCAATGTATCAACATTTTTTAAGTAATGGGGTGCCCAGAATTGGATGCAATACTCCAGAAGTAGAATCCCTTTCCCCCTATTAAAGTCATGCTGGCATATTTTCTGTCTATTACTTCAGGGGAATCCCTTTTATTCTTGGGGTAGATGTCAAGGACATGAGTTCCATTTGAATGAGCACAATACATGTTATGGAACAATTCAATGGTGCAACCCTCTTTTTCAGGAGTGCAGAGCTACATTTCATCTCTGTGCCCCATTTTTGGGACGGAAGAGGCTCCAAACTTTACTTAATGAGCATCTTAGTTGGACAACCGAGCTGAACCCTGAGGAGCTCCAGATGGATATCTGCAGACACTTTGTGAGTGAGCTTACAATGGCCATCCTGGGTCAGAACAAAGGTTCATCTATCCCAGTAGCCTGTCTGCCGACAGCGGCCAACCCTAGGGACCCTGGAGGGGATGGACCGAAGACAGTGACCAAGCCATTTGTCTCGTGCCATCCCTCTCCAGCCTTCCACAAACCTTGGGCAGGGACACCACTCCTACCCCCTGGCTAATATCACTCCATGGACCCAACCTCCATGGCTTGATCTCACTTCCCTTTAAACTCTGTTCTAGATCTAGCCTTTACAGACTCCTGCAGCAAGGAGTTCCACAGGTTGACTCTTTGCTTTGTGAAGAACAACTTTCTGTTACTAGTATAAAGCCTGTTACCCATTCCTTTCCTTTGGTGTCCTCTAGTCCTTCTTTATGGGAACTAATGAAGAACTTTTCTGTATGCACCCTCTCCACCCAACTCCTGCTTTTAGAGACCTCTATCCTGTCCCCCCTCCGTCTCCTCTTTTCTAAGCTGAAAAGTCTCAGTCTCTTTAGCCTCTCTTCATATGGGACCTGTTCCCAACCTCTGATCATTTTAGTTGCCCTCCCCTCTGCCACCCTCTCTCTTCCCCTCTCCCACCTCCTTTTCCCAGTCTCCCCCAGTTTTGTTCAATAAAGACAGATTCCATTTTTGAACACAATTGTCCTTATTTTATACATCAAGAAGAGGGGCTAGGGAAGGGTAAGTGGAAGGAGGTGAGGGAGGAATGGGGTACGCGCCCCCGATGGGGAGGACAGGGCTGGCTCTGCAGTCTTTTGTGGTGGGAACTTTCCTGCAGCCCCCTAGTTGCCCCCTCTCCCCAGATGGCAGCCTGCGGCAAGTGCAGCCGGTCTGATGACCGAGTGCTGTGATGTGCCCAGTGTGGGTACTCCGGGCACTCCAAGCCAGGACTGCTTTGCAAGCGGGGCACCCCTGAGAACTGTCTGTCCGGGGTGGGGGTTGGGACCCTTTAAGCACAGCCCTCGGCTAGCCTGAGACAGTATCTCCATGCTCTAAGTCCTCCTCTGATGCCCTGCCGGCACTGCTTCTGGCCATCCTTAAGCCTGGTTCAGGGTCCACTTAATGTGGACATGCTAGTTCGAATTAGCAAAACGCTAATTCAAACTAGTTTTTTAGTCTAGATCCGTTAGTTCGAATTAAAGTTGTAGTGTAGACGTACCCTATTAGAGTGGGATACAGGACTGAGGGTGAGAGGAATGTAAATCTGCCATAGATTCCCACTTTCCCCACTTCTACACAGCCTCCTGTCCTTTCTTTTATTTACTTGTTTAAATTAAAAAAAAAGTCTGAGTGAGTCCAATAACTGACAGCAGTGGCAAGAGGAACACAGACTGTTTACTTGTGGTTCGTAAAGGCATGTGTTGGCAGTCAAAGGGCATTTCTAGCCAGAGAGAGCTCATGTGTCCCAGATTTTCTCTAGGCCAAGGAGAAGGCTGAGCTACTGGAGAACTTTTACAAAACCACCATCACATACTTCTGCAGCAGCTGGGAAGAGATCCGGGCAGTTGCAACCAAGTTAGCTGGTGAGAGAAAGTGTGCCGTGTCCCTTTTGGTATTCCCTTTGAGGTAGACAGAAAAAGTCCCTGTGTGCAGCACTGAGCTACTATTAATCTCTCCGTGCTGTGACTTCTCATGCATAAATGGAGATGTTAATGTTCTCCTACTTCTCCAGTGTGGTGTTTGGAGGAATTTGTAATTTGCAATAGAATGCTTTGAGATGGCGCAGTCATTTAGTAGCAGAGGCTGGCACACTGTCACGTAGGGTATGTTTATTTTTTCTCTTATTCTCTTCAGTGTGGATGCTAAACTTTTCTAGTATTTTCTTGCCTACAGCTCACCTTAGACCCACAATAGAAGCCAAAGGGCCAATGTTATCACCTTGCACTTAACAAGAGAAGGTTTTTTATTGATGTTTATTTTACACTGCTTATTTAGGCATCATCGTGGATCATACGGACACCAAGAATATGAAATGGCTGGACATGGAACATCTGTTGACCTGTAAGTAACAAATACAGGTGAAATCCTATTCATTAGTGAGTTATAAAGAAATTTAGCTGACAAGCAAGCAGTAACTGATACCACAGGTGTGAAGTGCATCAGCCACACATCAAAGGACAGAGTCAGCTTTAGTCTGCTCTGAAAGAGGTACGTCTACACTACAGCGTTAATTCAAGTTAACTTAATTCGAAATAGTTAATTTGAATTAAGCTAATTCGAATTAACGCATCTATACACAAAACCTATTTCAAAATAGCATTTTGTTATTTTGAAATAGCGCGTCCACACTGAGTGGACCCTGAACCGAAGTTAAGGCTGGCCGGAACCAGTGCTGGCAGGGCATCAGGTTAGGACTTAGTGTGTGGGGCTGCTGCCTGAGGCTAACTGAGCTCCGTGCTTAACGGGACCCTACCCCCACCCCGAACAGACAGTTCTCAGGGTTCCCCGCTCGCTTATCTACCCCGATGAGGGACAGCAAAGCAGTCCTGTCTTGGAGTGCCCTGAGTGCCTGCACTCGGGACACCACAGCACTCGGCCACATGGAGCCAGAGCTGCCCATGGGCACACCGGTGCGTCTCGTAGGGTTGTTGCCATCATCCCAGCTGCACTTGCTGCAGGCTACCGTCCGGGGAGTCCATCTGGGGGGCTGTCAGGATCCAGGAGGCCCTGCAGGAGAGTGTCCACCCCGAGGAGCCCTCAGAGCCACCCCGGTCCTCCCCTCCGGGGGCTCGTGCCCCATTCCTCTCTCACGTCCATCCACTTACTCCTCCCTAGCCTCCCTTCCTGATGTCAAATAAAAGACATGTATGTTCAAAAATAGAAACTGGGTTTATTGAACAACAGGGTGAACCTCTGGGGAGACTGGGAAAAGGAGGTGGGAGAGAGGAATAGAGTGGGTGGGAGAGGGGAGGGTGAAACCTGGGAGGAGGAAGTTGGAAGGGAGAAGCAAAGGGAAGAAGGGGGAAGGGAAGATCAGGGCTCAAGGTTGGGGGTCTCACCGCACCAACTTGATTGTCATGCAAACCTGCTCCTGGGTTCGCATGTGGCCTTTGGTGGCCAGGCTGGCAGCTATCCTGCCATTGATGGCCGTGTTCCTCTGTCTAGTGCGGAGATCATGGATGCTGGGGCATCCCTCCCAAACCTGAATAAGGTCCATGATCTCCACCCTGGACCAGGAAGGCACCCGCCTTCTCCAGCCCCTGTCAGGCTCCTGGGTGCTCGCAGACTGCTCCTGAGGAGCAGTGGAGGGCTGGCTGCCAGTGCCTTGCTGGCTCACGTTTTGTGGCTACTGGCTCAGGGGCCCCGGTGGCCACTGCTGGCTCTTGGCTGGTAGGCTTGGATCTGGCACAGGCCAGGGTGTATCCCTTTAATGGCTCTGGGGCCAGGGGGAGAGGAGAGTAAGTTTTCCTGGTTGTGCCCAGAGTGGCCACCAGGGCTCCCTGGGAAGGGCTGGAGGCCCCCTATTTTGAATTAATTGTCTACACAGCACTTAATTTGAAATAGCTATTTCAAATTTGGTGTTACTCCTCGTAGAATGAGGTTTACCAAATTTGAATTAAGCGCTCTGCTATTTCGAATTAATTTCGAAATAGCGGTTTGCATGTATAGATGCTATTAAAGTTAATTCAAAATAACAGCTGTTATTTTGAATTAACTTTGCGGTGTAGACGTACCTGGAGGAAACTGCAGCCAGTGTGATAGAAATCAGTGCATCTCCTGGCTATCCTGGCAATGCCTCTTCCCAACCTGTGTGATCCACTCTTTGGGCTCCATCGGCTCCCTGGGAGCCACTTTTTGCTACCCCAAACTCCACACCATCAGATTTATTTCTGTCAGGAGATGTAAAATAACTTAAAAGCAGAAGCTATTGAGTCAATGGAGCACCTTCCAATTGGATGAGTTTCTGGTAGGGTCAGGGTCTCCCCTCTCCCCCCTCCTCCATCTCAGTTTGGAGCTTGGAAGGATCCCAATGGAGGAACCTAAAGCTTTGTTTGTACAGAGAGCTTCTGTAGCTTGGTACTCACTGGTACTAAATCTCCAGCTACTGCAGGCATAGGTGACTATATGAAAAGTGAGTCATATTCTCTGTAATTCCAGCTCTCCAGGTACTACAGAATGACCCAAGTCCCATTGTCCAGCTGGTGGCAACTCAGGTCCTAAGAGACATCTGACTTGGATGAGTGCTTGGGGAATGAAGCACAGACAAATAGAACAAAGAGCTCCTGCTACTTTGAATGGGAACAAGAGAGGGGGAGAGAGCCAACTGTAATACTGGCCAGTATGAGCTGTTCTCATGCTGCTTGGATGCTGTAAGTGAGTAAAGAATTGAGCCCTGTAAAGCAGCCTTGGTTTATTTTAATACTCAAAGTATTTTTATTAGACTTCAGAACATGTAGTCATTGTAGTGGACATGCAGTCTCTGGACAGGCCCAGTGATAAGCATGTATATTTTACTGTTTCTGCAAAGGTCGTTACTATAGTAACATCTACTAGCCCAGATCCTCAAATATACTGGAGCTCTAGACTCTGTGATGTTCTAAATTATGCTGTCTTGTCACATCCATTGCTTCACTGGGGATTGCTGGAGCACAATGTGCTCTGTCTGTGCCAGCTTCTGTTTCCAGCTTGCACCTCATATACTTGGGCTACGTCTACACTGGCCCCTTTTCCGGAAGGGGCATGTAAATTTCACGAGTCGTCGTAGGGAAATCCGCGGGGGATATTTAAATATCCCCCGCGGCATTTAAATAAAAATGTCCGCCGCTTTTTTCCGGCTTTTAAAAAAGCCGGAAAAGAGCGTCTAGACTGGCCCCGATCCTCCGGAAAAAGCGCCCTTTTCCGGAGGCTCTTATTCCTACTTTGAATAGGAGGAATAAGAGCCTCCGGAAAAGGGCGCTTTTTCCGGAGGATCGGGGCCAGTCTAGACGCTCTTTTCCAGCTTTTTTAAAAGCCGGAAAAAAGCGGCGGACATTTTTATTTAAATGCCGCGGGGGATATTTAAATCCCCCGCGGATTTCCCTACGACGACTCGTGAAATTTACATGCCCCTTCCGGAAAAGGGACCAGTGTAGACGTAGCCTTGGGGTTGGAAGCTAGACATTGGTGGCATGCGGCCAGCTACAGTGACTGAACGCTATATATGCTAGCTCTTTATGGGGTAGGAGAGTAGTATAAAGGCCCTGCATCAATCAAACGTTAGTTCCGCCCCCTGACTCCGGAAGTCCCGCCCCTGGTGGGTAGTACTTCCGGGTCAAGAGGGACAGGTGACCGGAAATAAAAGGATGTCATGTGACCCCCGTTAGGCCCGTCCCCTGTCACCGGAAGTCCCGCCCTTAGGGGTAATACATCCGGTGTCAAGAGGGGCAGGTGACCAGAAGTAACGGGTGTTATGTGACCCCTCTAAGGACTCGCCCCGCCTCCCTCTACCAATCAGGAAGGGTTTTTCCCCTGTAGGACTGCCCTGCGAACCGCTTTGACCAATCGGGGGGCAGTTCCGGGACCAGATGACCCGCCCAGCAGTGGGTCGTGTGACCCCTCTAAGAACTCGCCCCGCCTCCCTCTACCAATCAGGAGGGGTTTTTTCCCTGATTGGTTCAAAACAGGGAACATAACTTCTCCTGTTGCAGTCCAGGCGCCATTCAAGAAAGTTTCTGTTGAAAAGGACAGTCTCCAAAATACCTAGGTTATTTATACCCTCCTAACCCATTGTTTCAAACAACTTCAACGTAGTAGCTAGCAGGTTAATTTGATCACTGCAACTCTAAAATAATAGATCCTTAAAGACTTTAGGCACCCCTCCCTAGCATTGCCTTTTGTGATCTGAGGTGGAATAATTAAGCTGTCTCCACAACTGAGTTTCTTTTGGCTACATTTTTTTCTTTTAGTTAAAATATATATTTTGTAGGGCTTTCTTACAGTATTAACAGTAAAAGCACCAATCCTTAATGTAGGGCTTTTGTGACTATCTTCTCTCAGAAGGTTTGCGTGATCCTTACATGAGTAAAAGTTTTGGTGGAACACATGGTCTGTATATCTTTTAAATAAAATCATTTAAAAAAAATAAAGTTTGTGAGAATCCATTTTGTATAAAGGGGCCCATTTACTGAAAAACCCTGAAAGGTGTATGGTAGAAACTTGGGGAAGGAAAAACCCCTCAAAATGTTTTGTTTTTAAATAAAAGGAAAAATTACCCCCCCCCCCCCCATCCCCAGTTAGGATTTATTAGACATGAAACTCAATGGTTTAACCACACCTCATTGAATAGCCAGGGGGCTCTAGTCAATGGTTAGGTGTAGGTGTGACCACTTACCCTTGTTGAGGTTAATGTTCAGTAATTAAATTTGATGGGTTGGATGGGTGGGCTCCGATGAATATCTAATTAAATAACACCTCAGGAGTATTCAGATGCTATTGGACAGTTTAAATATAACCCCTGGGGTTGGTAGAGCACTATTGGACAGTTTAAAGGACACAGAAGTTGGTAGAAATGCTATTGGACAGTTTAAATATGACCCAGGAGTTGGTTGAATGCTATAGGCTACTTTTTCTAGCCATTAAAAGTTAAAAAAAAATTAAGGGTCTAACCCAAAACTGAAATGTTTCAAACTTTTACCCATACTTTAGAACAAGCATTTGCTCTAAAGACAATCAAACATTTAAAAGCATGTTATTTAAACCCCAAGCCTTAAGCATGAAAGAAGCATGTTTAAAAAAACAAACCCCTAGACATTTATTGATATCTGCAAAGGGCCTCCACATGGACCCGGAAGTACTACCCACCGGGGCGGGACTTTTGGTGACAGGGGAGATGGGACTTCCGGGGTTAGGGGGCGGGGCTAACGTTTGATTGATGGTAGAGCCCTTATACTACTTACCCTTCCCACATTGCCTCTATATCTCCTCATGTTTGAATCAGGATGTGTATGTTCTGGGTTTGTCTGTAAGCCCTGTGGGACACACTGGGACTTCCCCAATGTAATAAAATGCTGAGTACAGTTTTGGTCCTTTGTAAACCTGAGAGCTATTTTAAGGAAAGAAGTTTCCAAATGTGACACTCTGTTTTCATATCCAGTAGATACGTTAGTCCAAGTTTATACCTCATATAATTCCACTGCAGTCAGTGGTGACCAGAATTTACATGAGAAGCTAGATTTTATTATACAAAATAATCATGATAATGAATAATTTGATAGCGGTAGCGATTAGATGACAGTGAAGTGAGGGCTCCATATGTGCTAGGCACTGTACAAATATAGAAAATGACAGTCTCAGCCACAAAGAGCTTAGGAGGATTTATGTCAGGATCATCTTGAGCCAGAAAAAAGAAAAGGCGCTTATGTGTGGAGCTATTCAAAAATCAGTTGACATATCTCCAAAAGCATACACAGCCTTCCTTTCCCCCTGCTCAGAGCACTTTCAAAAATCTAAGCAACGGTGACCCTAATATTCACTATATTTATAATAGCCTATCTGTGCTGGATTTTTTTGCAAAAATGTACACATTCCATACATTCCATGATTTTCCTAACATGTTAAAATAACACATCTCACCGGACAAATATAAGATCATGTTTATTTTGCTAAACTTGTCACTAGTATGACCAGGGGCTTATTATTTTTGAAGTCTGATGCTTTAGATAGTTATTTCCTTCAGGTATGGCTATCCATGTGGCTATCCACCCTTCTGCCAGGTGAAGCCAGCAGCAGCCAGGGGCAAATTCAGTATTTGGGGGTTCCTCTCCATTATTAAACACAGAATTGGCTCAAGCCCCCACTTAATTTCCACCTGGGAAATTAACAACACCTCTGGGTACCTCTGAGAGGCAATGCTTCCCCACTCGCAAGCACAGAGACTGAGCATTGAAAAGAACCTTTTATTAAAAGGGAGGGAATAACTCCAAAATAAGTTAATTTGGGGAAAAAAACACAAACAGGGTTCATAAACGTAAACCATGAGTATAAGTCCCACCCCAAGTAGTTGGGCAGTGTCCTTTTCCTTTCAGATTAAGTCCAGTAATGTAAATGTCCCCTTCACATGCCCATCCCTTCTCTGCACCCACTCACAGTTGCTGCCCTTGGACAGGGCAGATCCAGAGGTTAGAGGTGCATTCACAGAGTTCACCTCCCATCCTGACTGGGGGCAGGTAAAGAGGCATCTTACTCATTCTGTTGGTCACTCACCAGCCGCCTGCTCACTGCTCTCCACTGCTCTCCCAGCTGGCCACTTGTCACACCTCTCCACTGCCACCTGCTGGTTGTCAGTCACCAACTACTGTCATCCACCTCTGTATCAGGATCTACCAACTCACGTATTAATGTGTTATATATAATGTATATAATGTAACATATATATAACACATTAATACAACGTGAGTTGGTAGATCCTGACACAGATACACTCCTTCTCAGGAAGGTCCTTACTTTAACCCCCAGCCCATCTCTGTAAGAAAGTATACATGTCTAGCGAAAAATACATTTTTAAATGTTTGGTTCATGATTGTGCTTCCCAGTCTCCATTGTGAGAGCCACATGATGGTAGTAGTGGAGGTAGTGGTGTGAGTAATGCCAGGGTGTAATCTGCCATTAGTGGATGCGTGCTCATAATACGATTTGCAAAAATTTAAAAAAAACAACCAATAACCCTAAAGCACCTTAGATACTAACAAAAATGTAGATGGTATCATGAGCTTTCGTGGACACAACCCACTTCTTCAGATGAATGGAGTTAAGGGGTCTATGGTACAAATAAAGAGCAGAGAAAGAGAAGGGAGGGGGATGGAAAGAGAAGGAAAAATGGGGAAAAATATTAACAATTAGAGTGTACATGCTAAATGAAGCTAATAGAGTAGGCTCTAAGTGCCTGATGCTTAGCTTTTTATGTCATTAGAGCGTGGACTGTAGAGGCCATCCAGTTCGGGTATTTGTTCAGACCTCAATTCCAGGTGTCAAACTTGTAAATGAAACCAAGTTCTGAAGCTTCTCTCTCAAACTTGTTTTTGAAATTGCTTTGTAATATTATAGTCACTTTTAGATCCATTAGTGAGTGCCTGGGCAAATTGAAATGTTCCCTAACAGGTTTCTGTGTTACCATTGAGAATGTCTGATTTGTGTCCATTAATCCTTTGTCGCAGAGACAATAGACATGGCAGAGGGGCATTGCTGGCACTTGATGGCATAGATCAGTGTCTCTCAACATTTTTTTATAAAGTGCCCCTTTTTAAAAAAAACCATTATAAGTACCCCCAGTATGTACAGTTTTCACACACAAACATTTTTTTTTCTACCATTGCAACACATTTGTTTAAACAACTTAATCGTAGCTGGGTGGGCAATGAAATTTTGGGATGTAAAAAATACAAAAAGAATAAAGCACTGTAAAACTTAAAACAAAACGTCCATTTTCTCCAAATTTCAGTTGCGCTGAAGTACCCCCTAGACTTCTGTCAAGGGTATTCATATCACTGGCTGAGAAACACTGGCATAGATCACATTGGTGGATGTGCAGTTATATGAGCCTCTGATGTGGTGGCTTATGTGTGTAAGCGGGGGAATGATCCCGCTATTGTGGGGAACTTTCCTGGCTTCTATACACCCCGGTGAAATGAACCAGCGAAAGGATCTGAGTCCCCGCTCCCACTTCCTTTACCCCACGGCTCCCTGATCCTGAGGGCTCCCCCTCCACTCTCCTGAGTAGCAGAGCCCTTGAAACCCCAACAAGGCTGGGCCCAGGTTTCCTGGGACTTAATCCCTGACCTTGTAGTCACTAGGGGCAGGAGTTAGGGTGTCCCCACTCCGAGGTGCTCTCTTTACACTGCAGCCCTTCTTGGCCCAGTGATCACTTCATAAGGTTCAAAGCAAATACAATTTATTAAACATCAACTGATTAAAGAGAATAGAATAAGAAACAATGAGAATGGTTAAATGAGAACACACAGCCCTGCTCTGTAGCACAGGGACATCAACACAGCAGCCTGCAGAGTGTAAGGACAGTTCACAGTCTCTTCCTTAGGAGCCCTGGATGTGCTGCAAGGGACTGCAGGCTGGACACGCTTGCACTGGCAGTGACCACACAGCCTCAGTCTCTAAGTGGCCAGACCCCTTTCCAAGTCCAGAGCCTTTCCCCACACTTTGCAGGTCCCAGTAGCTCACCACATCCAGCTGCAGGCTGTGCTGCTTGGCCAGTTCCAGCTCCTTGTGTTGCTTCTCTGTTCCTTTTGGCTCTGAGCACTGCCAGTCTGCTGCTCAACACAGGGTCTGCAGTCCTTGTGCTCTGTATGCCTGGCTCTGCTGCTGCAAAACTGCCCCTCAGCACAGCTTGCACTCCTCTTAGCAGTGTCTCAGCTCTCTGTTCCTTTTGCAGGACTTCTTCATACAGCTTGCACTGCTCTTTTCAGCTCTCTGTCTTTGCAGGACCTCTTCTGCACACAGCTTGTTTGTTCAGAGAGAGCCAGAACAATCCCCACTTACAACCTGTCAGTCAGGCTGAGCTGGAGTGTTGGCTGCTTTCCATTGTCTCTGGGGTCTGTCAGTCTCATGAACCCCTCCCCCTTCTGAAGCTGATAAACCAAAAAACTCCCACAGAGTTTTAGTAAGGGGTAACAGTCCCCTTACATTCCCCCTTGCTAGAATTCTACCACAGCCACAAAATTCACACCATATAAAAAACATTAACAATTAACAAAAACATTTCACATACTTAACATCTTATTTCTACTGGACATGCGGACACTCATTAAGCCATTACATAGGACCAATAACATAATCATATCTAAGTTTAACAGGCAATACACCCTTATTCGTTCTCTGGGACCTTCTTACAACAGGTGGTTCATTACCCATATTTTCTATTTCCCTGTCTTCAGGTAATACTGGGTCAGCCTGAAGGATCTGGTCATCCTCGTTGTGGTCAGGGGTTGCTACCCTCTGCTCCCTTTGGTATTCAGTTTGTGGGACTAGAACCATTCCCCAACTCCTTTCAGTCTCTTCAGGCCGTCCTGATCTACATCTCCTAGGATTCCTGACTGAACTAAAGGTGCAATGTTTTAGCTGATCTCTATGAACTGTTCTCTCATGCCCTCCCCGTTCAGGTCGAATGGTGTAAACTGGCAGGTCAGGATTGTTGTGAGCAACTACAATGTGAGGACTCGACTCCCATTTGTCCTGTATTTTATTACGCCCCCGGTGTCTATGATTACGAACTAGTACACGATCACCAGGCCTGATGAGAGCCCCTCTGGACTTGCGATCATAAGTCCTCTTCCTGCTTTGGGCTGCCTGTTTAGATGTACTGAGAGCAACTTCACAGGCTCTCTTCAGCCTGTCATGGTGACTTTTGACCCAGTCATCCAGATTGGTCACATCATCTTCCTCAGGGCCCTCTCTGTCTAGAATATCCAATGGCAACCTGGGATCTCTAGCAAACATGAGGTAAAAAGGAGAATAACCTGTCGATGAATGGATGTGACTATTATAGGCCATCACCAGCTCAGGGAGATGCTCCTGCCAGGCTCGTTTCTTTTCAGGCGGGAGTGTTCTGAGCATGTCATGCATTGTCCGGTTAAACCTCTCGCACTGAGCATTTCCTTGTGGGTGATAGGGTGTTGTTCGGCTTTTGGCTATGCCATACAGTTTACACAATGCTGATATCACCCCTGACTCGAAATTCCTCCCCTGGTCTGAGTGTAACCGTGCTGGACAACCATAATACATAAACCAGTGTTTTAGGAGGGCTTCAGCCGTTGTCTGCGCTGTCTGGTTTCTAGTTGGAACTGCAACAGTGAATCGGGTAAACATATCTGTGAGAACCAGTACATTCTCAAACCCCTCGGAAGATTTCTCTAGCCGAGTGTAGTCCATTGCTAAGACCTCCATTGGGGCAGTCACGTTAGTGCAGGTCAAAGGGGCCCGAGTGGGTGGAAACACATCCTTGGCTAGGGCACACCGCTTGCACTGATGGATCCATGCTGTTACATCACTAGCCATTGTAGGCCAGTAATAGTTCTTCCTCATCGCCTCAAGAGTGCTTCTGTCTCCAAAATGCCCTCCATGGTCATGCCTGGCTTCATAAACTTGTCGGCGAAGTGACACTGGCACCACTAACTGCCACACTTCTTCGCCATCACGAGGATGACAGATTACACGGAACAGCACTCCACGGTGCAACCTAAGTCGCTCCCACTGTCTGGTCAGCTTCTTAGACTGAGGGTATTTGGCCCCAAAGCTCCGGTCTGGCCTCATCCGGTTCATGACTGCCTCTAAGACTGGCCCAAGGTCCCCTTCTTTTTGCAGGGTGCAAATTTCTTCCCATGAATACCCTGAGATTATTGCATCCTCACCTTCTACCAGGTTTTGTGATACCTCTTTTACCATCACTTCACCCTCTGGCTTCGGAACCTCTAGCCACAAACAGGCCCGCACAACGTCTGCAGGAATGACCAGAAAGTCCTTTTCAAGGTCTTCACCCTCTTCTAATTCCTCTTCCAAAGGCAATCTAGACAGGGTGTCAGCACTAATATTCTGTCTTCCAGGTTTATACTGTACTTCAAAAGTGAACTCAGCAAGTTGGGCCACCCACCGGTGTTCAATCGCACCTAAGTTAGCAGTGGACAGGTATCGGAGAGGATTGTGGTCTGAGATCACAGTGAATTTAGAGTACATTAGATAATCCTTAAATTTTTCAGTAATAGCCCACTTCAAGGCCAGCAATTCTAGCTTAAAAGCACTGTAGTTTTTGTCATTTCTTTCTGACCTCCTCAGCCCTCGGCTTGCATATGCGATCACACGCTCAACCCCCTCCTGTTTCTGGCTGAGCACTGCACCCAGGCCATGTAGGCTTCCATCTGTTGTCACCATAAATGGCAGGCTAAAGTCAGGATATGCAAGCACAGGTGGTGTCATCAGCCGGTGTCTTAGTTCATCAAAAGCTGCCTGACAGGCATCATCCCATACAAAGCATTGATCCCTTTTCTTCCTTTCAGTTGGTTGGCCCACCAATCCATATAGTGGCGCAGCAATGTGTGCAAACTTTGGAACAAATTGTCTATAATAGCTCATGAAACCCAGAGCTTGTCGCACTTGTTTGGCATTCTTCGGGACTGGCCAGTTTTCCAGAGCCCTGGTCTTCTCCTCGTCTACCTGGATTCCATCCTTCGAAATCACATGGCCCAGAAATTTGACTCTCTCACGTAAGAGGCAGCACTTGCTTGGCTTCAACTTCAACCCATGTTCCTTCAGTCATGTGAAGACTACATCCAGTTTTTCTATATGACTCTCGAAATCTTTGGAAAACACAATAACATCATCCAGGTATATTAGCAAAGTGTCTAGGATGTAATCTCCCAACACCCCTTCCATTAGTCTCTGGAACGTAACAGGTGCATTGCACAAGCCGAATGGCATACGCGTCCATTCAAACAGCCCAAACGGAGTTGTCACTGCTGTCTTTTCCTGGTCCTGTTCTTCCATTGCAACCTGGAAATAGCCAGAAGTCAAATCAAGAGTTGAAAACACTCTGGCACTTCCTAATGCATCCAGGGACTCTTCCACCCGGGGTAGCGGGTAAGCATCCTTGTGTGTTACTTCATTCAATTTCCTGTAATCACAGCAGAATCGCACCCCACCGTCCTTTTTTATTACAATCACTGCAGGCGATGCCCAGGGGCTGTGGCTTTCTTTAAGGACACCTTGAGCCACTAGGTCCAGGATGTGCCTTTTTACCTCCTGGAACACTTGTGGTGAAATCCGCCGGTGTCTCTGTTTTATTGGGACAGCATCTCCAGTGGGTATTCGGTGTGTCACTGTGGTGGTGTAACCAAAGTCTCGGTCATCCCTGGAAAAGACCTCTTGATGTTTCTCCAGTAGTGCCCGTAAATGGCCAGCCTGCATAGGGGTTAGCTGTTGGAGATCCACTTGGACTGGAATGAGTAACTCTCCATCAGGTACCTCTTGAGGTGTAGTAACCTGTGCTCCCTTCTCCAACCTTGTCACTCGCAGCTCATCTCCCTTTTCTTCCAGGACTACTCCTCCTGGGGGTACTACTTCTTCGGGTCTGTGTACCTCTGCCACTCTAGTGCGGGGGTACAACTTTATGGCCTTCTTACTTGAGTTTAGCAGCCTGACTGGCACTTTTCCCTTGCTGGCATTAGCAAGTACGTTCGCAACCAGTAGTCCCTGAGGTAGACTGGCCCCTCGTGTTGGCTCAACAAGCACCCGGTATCCATTGAATCCGCTTAGTACCTGGCAGCGTCCATCAACAATCTTCTCACTCCAGGGAGGTATAACTACCTTCTGTCTCCCTGCCACCTTTACGTAGCCAATCTGTCCTGTGGGACCAGGAAAACATCCTTGTCTCTCCACTTGGGCCAGTACCCGCTTCAATGCAGCCTTCATCCTAGGCTCCCCATGCCGGTTCATTTCTTGGGTTCCTTCCCCCACTAATAGTAATTCTTTCAGCTCTCTTATTATATTCATCCCGAGAATTCCTGGTACTCTGTTCCCCATCAAAGTCTTTTCCGAAGCTGGATCCTTTAGGATAAAGATGCATTTTCCCGGGATTATCCGACCCATATACCCTACATCAGCTTCAAGGCACCCCACAACAGGGATAGCTAATCCATTAGCTGCTGTTAGCTGTACAAACCGGGTATTATGCATGGTCAGATCTCTCTCTTTTAAGTAGTTTTGGAAATATGATTCAGAAATAGTGGTGACTTCTGAGCCAGTGTCTATCAAACAGCGGGTCCTCACCCCTGCTATGGTTATTTCCACTGTCAAGCAGTCCCCAAAAGCTCGACCGCAGAAGTCATCAAATGCACTAGCATCATCAGGGTCCTTTTCCTTACTGCTGGCATGCTGCCCTTTTCCGAGGGACAGCCGTAGGAACCCTTCTGTCCCCGCTTGGCCTTCCCCTGACGTGCTACTCAATCTTGGTGTCTCTGGGATTTCAGACACTCGGGATTCCAGTCCCCTCTTCAGTGGACAATCTCGGCTAGTATGCCCTGGCCTGTCACAAGTATAACAAATGTACCTTCCCAGCTCATCCTTTAGTGGGGGCCTTCGGGACCCTGGGGTCCTGGGGTATTTTGGCCAAGTAGTGGAGGAGGTGGATTTTTCTTTCACCACCTCAGTCATTACTTTCAGCATCTCCCCCTGCTGGACTGCCAGTTTTTGGATAGCTTCACTTGCCAATGTTAACTGTATTTGGGGCAGGGCCTTTTCCCCAGTAGTTGCACTGACTAGGCCCCCACTCCGTGTTCGGGAGTTAGGCTTGCCGGTCTCTTCCAAAGGAGCCTCCTCTTCTTCTGACCACATAATGGCAGCCTGCATGAGTTCAGGGAACTTCTTTCCAGGCTCTTCCTTCAGCCTTCTCTTCATTTCACGGCGGAGGGAGTCATCCCGAAGCCCAAACACCATCTGTTCTTTCAGTGCCATATCTGCGTCTGAAACTCGTTGAGGGTCTCGCCGCTCCACTTTGCTCATTCTCTCCTGGAGTTCATAGGCATATGCCCGGATAGTTTCACCAGGCTCCTGCTTTCGCTCAAAGAACTCCTTTAGCCGAGTTCCAATAGGTACCTTGTCTCCATACACTTCTAGGAGGAGTTCAAACACCTTTTTCACATCTTTCTTGTCTGCCATTGCCATAAACTTTACTGTGGCCTTGGCCTGGCCCTTGAGGTGCTCCTCTATGAAATCCACATGATCTTCTTCAGGTATTCTTAGCACATGCAGAGCTGCCTTCACAGACTTCACCCACTCCTCTACCGTAATGTCTCCTGGCCTAGTTGGGAAGCCACCAAACTCTGCAACCTTCCGCTCCCGTGGGACATAAATAGTAGGGGGTTTCTTAGCTTCTGCTGCCTGTTGATCTATAACTGCCCTGGCCAGTGATAAGGCTTCTCTATGCTCAGCTCTAGCTTGCTGTAATGCCTCACTTTGGTCTGATAATCTGCGCTGAAGTTCAGCAACTTGGATCTGTAGTTCTTCAATTCCAGCCATGGTTGTGCTCTCGACCAGGCCTGGCTGGTGCTACCAGAACTCAACAAATAAACCAATGGGGTGGATCCTTTGAATAGGATCCTGTTCGTGACGCCAATTATGTAAGCGGGGGAATGATCCCGCTATTGTGGGGAACTTTCCTGGCTTCTATACGCCCCGGTGAAATGAACCAGCGAAAGGATCTGAGTCCCCGCTCCCACTTCCTTTACCCCACGGCTCCCTGATCCTGAGGGCTCCCCCTCCACTCTCCTGAGTAGCAGAGCCCTTGAAACCCCAACAAGGCTGGGCCCAGGTTTCCTGGGGCTTAATCCCTGACCTTGTAGTCACTAGGGGCAGGAGTTAGGGTGTCCCCACTCCGAGGTGCTCTCTTTACACTGCAGCCCTTCTTGGCCCAGTGATCACTTCATAAGGTTCAAAGCAAATACAATTTATTAAACATCAAGGCTACGTCTACACTGGCATGAATTTCCGGAAATGCTTAAAACGGAATACATTCCGTTTTCAGCTTTTCCGGAAAAGGAGCGTCTACATTGGCCACGGAGTTTCCGCGATAACGATGCGCTTTTCCGGAAAAGCGCGTCTACATTGGCGGCGCGCTTTTCCGGAAAAGCAGAAAGCCTGGAGCCATTTTGAAGAGGGCAAAGGCCACCAGCCCTTTCCGGGGGCGGGGCCAGAGCGCCGTTCAGACACGTGCTTAAAGGGGTCTCGCCGGGCAGCCGTTGGTCTCCTGCTCCCGTGCCTTGGGGCCTCTTCCAGGGACTGACACCCTTCGCAGGTCTGTGGGTGCCCTTTGACTTTTGGGGACACCCCCCCTTTGGCCCCCAACTGCTTTTCTCTGCGGTTTATTTTTTTGCCCAGCTCTGTGTACTATGGAGCCACGGGTGGCCATGTGCCTGGTCGGGCCCCTCTTGGTGCTGTTCCGCTGGCTGCAGCTCGTGCTGCAGGCCGGTGCCATGCTGTTCATGGACCAGGAGGCAGAGATAGCCTTGGACGCCCTCACCAGGGAGGCCCTGGCAACTCTGTCTCATCAGCACCCCACCGTATACCGGCCACTCTGGAGTTTGGACATCAGCACCGACTGGTGGGACCGTGTGGTCCTCGGACTATGGGACGACCACCAGTGGGTCCGGAATTTCCGGATGAGAAAACAGACCTTCTTGACCCTGTGCACCTGGCTCACCCCCGCGCTACAGAGAACCGCCACCCGGCTGTGGGCACCCATCCCCGTCAACAAGAGGGTTGCCATCGCGCTGTGGAAGCTGGCCACACCGGACAGCTACCGCTCGGTGGCACACCAGTTCGGGGTGGGAAGATCCACCGTTGGCGTGATCGTCATCCAGGTAAGTCCCAGGGGGAGTGGGATGGGGGGAGGGTGCTCCACTCCAGGCCCAGGGACATCCAAGACTCCAGGCTGGGTCGCCCAGGGGTTTCGGCCATCCCTCCCTTGCACAGGCCCACTGGTGGGGGGGGACATGGGGGGCCCTGGTGTGTGTGTGTGTGTGTGTGTGTGTGTGTGTGTGTGGACAGAGGGAATCAAGGGGGGGGGACCCAAGGGAGCGCACACTCACCCCTGGCTGTATGTAATGTGTTCCCTTGTGTTTCTCTGCACCCTTCTGCAGGTTGTCCACGCCATCAATGACGTCCTGCTGCCAAGAATCATCCGCCTGCGCGACGTCAATGAGACCATGGCCGGCTTCGCTGCCCTCGGGTTCCCCAACTGCGGGGGAGCCCTGGACGCCACCCACATCGCCATCCGGGCCCCGGAGCATTGAGCAGCCCACTTTATGAACAGAAAGGGGTACTGCTCCATCGTCCTGCAGGCCCTCGTGGATCACCGGGGCCGCTTCCTGGACATCTACGGCGGCTGGTCCGGCCGGGCACACGACGCCCGCATCCTCCGGAACTCTGGACTGTTTCAGAGGTTGGAGGCGGGCACCTACTTCCCCCGGCGGGACTTGACTGTTGGGGATGTACCGATGCCCATCTGCATCATCGGGGACGCGGCCTACCCCCTGATGCCCTGGCTCATGCAGCCCTACACGGGGCAGCCGGACCAGAACCGGGCCCGGTTAAACGACCGCCTCAACCGGGCCCAAAACCCAGTGGAGCTGGCATTTGGTCGCTTAAAAGGCCGCTTCCGTTGTTTGCTCACCCGTCTCGACATGGGTGAGCAGAATGCAACGGAGGTGCTGGCCGCGTGCTGCGTGCTCCACAATATTGTGGAGCGCAGTGGGGAGGCCTTCCTCCCTGCATGGGTGGCAGCTGAGGCACAGACCTTGGACCAGCCCGCCACAGCTGCCATCCGCCAGGCGCGCCAGGAGGCGGTGCGCATTAGAGAGGCCCTGGTGGAGATGTTTGCCCAAGCCCCCTAGCAGGGTCGCTTGGGTCACCCCAGAGTACTCTGTCCCAGCTCCTACCCTTCCCCACCTCCTCCCCTTACCTCCCCCCCCCAATAGTATAGTAAAGCGTCGGGTCACAGCATATCGCGGCCGTCATCGAGTCTGTTCGTCAGGTGCGTCGGGCGTAGTTAGGGTTTGTCTTTTAAGTTAGGCTAGGGTTTAGGCCACCATCGCCATCCTGAGGAACAGCCAACAGGATTTGGGACTTGTGTGGAAGGCTTACATCAGTGCCATCTTCAATGGATCTCCTGGCTGTTCCTATCCTGAGGCCCGGAAGGACCAAAGGATCGAGGTGGCCAGCAACTGCACGATCATCTGTCGAGGGATCTCCTGGCTGTTCCTCTCCTGAGGCCCGGAAGGACCAAAGGATCGAGGTGGCCAGCAACAGCACGATCATCCGTCGAGGGATCTCCTGGCTGTTCCTCTCCTGAGGCCCGGAAGGACCAAAGGATCGAGGTGGCTAGCAACACCACAATCGTCCTCCCTGTGCCTAGAGTTTGTTTAATAATCTCTGTTGTGTGCATCTTGTAACTGTTCTTGCTAGTTTGTAATCTATGTTAATAATATTTTGTGGTTTACCTGTTACTGAAAAGTGTCATCATTTATTTCTGCGCCACAAACTACTGACCACTTACGAAGGCCCCCCCCCCCCCCCCCCCCCCCAGTGAATAGAGTACAGATTTCGTTCTCCACAGTTTGCCACCATGTTACATTTAAGTGGCTACTTGGCATCTCACATCATTTTGTACACTACCCAAGAGTTACACAATACCCAACACACGAATGAACAGCAAAGTAGAGATCTGTTTATTTACAAGGGGGGGGGGAGACCTTCAACTGGGACAGGAGAGGGGGAGACCTTCAACTGGGACAGGAGAGGGGGAGGCAGTTACTGGGATGGGCGGCCCCTGCGAACGCTCCTCCGGGGGCCAGCCTGCCCACGCTGGGCAGACCGCGTCGGGGCAGGCTGCACGCGGAGGTGGCCAGGAGCATGGACACGGCCAGGAACAGGGTCAGGAGGAGGGGCAGGAACAGGGCCAGGAGCTGGGATAGGAGGAGGGGCAGGAACAGGGCCAGGAGCTGGGATAGGAGGAGGGGCAGGAACAGGGCCAGGAGCTGGGATAGGAGGAGGGGCAGGAACAGGGCCAGGAGCTGGGATAGGAGGAGGGGCAGGAACAGGGCCAGGAGCTGGGATAGGAGGAGGGGCAGGAACAGGGCCAGGAGCTGGGATAGGAGGAGGGGCAGGAACAGGGCCAGGAGCTGGGATAGGAGGAGGGGGCATGACCTGTGCTACGGGAGGGATGGCGGGGGCCTGGGCTCCGCCCATGCCATAGTGAATGGCATGCACAATATGTGCCGTGAGAGTGTCCATTGTGGTGCGCATCCCTCTGCATTCGGCCAGGAAGGCAGCCCAGGCATCCTGCTGCCACTGCAGGTCCCCCTGCACCCGCTCCTCGATGGAGGCCTGGATTGCCTCCACAGCATGGACGTGGCGCCGAAGCAGCTGGTCCCTCTGGCGGAGCCTGTGCCTCCGGGGTTGGCCTGCTGGGGGTGGCGCTGCTGCCGCAATGGAGGGTCTGGTGCTGGTTCCCGCTGCAAGGAAGAGAAGAAAGGATGGGTCAGTCAGGCAGGCCGTCCACTGTCCCCACACCGCATGCCCTCCACCCCTGAACCTAGGTGACCCCACAGTTGTGTGGCTTGGGCCCACTCGGTTCCCCTCCTGCCTGCCCCTGGAGTAGGGTCCTCCCTCCAGGGTATTGTAAGCACCGCTCTGTATCCTGGCCCCATGCAGGGCGGGAGGGTGCTAGTGTAGCGTTCACCTGTGGAACTCCCTGCCAGTGGAGACTGTGAAAAGCTTTTGGGTTAATCACTGCTGTTTGACAGGGAGCGAGATGCATCCCCACGCAGTGCCTGGGAGCACATCTGGCAGAGGCGGTCTGGGCTCTCAGATCCCCTCGTGTGGGATATCTCCTGGACGGAACCAGAAGGGTGACTGGGGGGTGGGGGGATGTCCCATCCTTGCAGCACAACTCAGGGGCCCTTCTCCCTCCCACGATCCCTCCCGCAAGCCCGGTAGCCCAGGAACATGTGTGGCCCCAGTGGGGACTTCCCTTGGGGAACCAGCCAAGGCACCGGGAGCAGGTGAGGGGCTCGGTGGGGGCCACGGTCACAGGACCGTGACGCTGCGGTCTACCCAATTAGAAGCTGGCTGTGCCTCACAGCCAGGCATGGGACAGTGTGCCGTTCTCTGGTCTGCACCCTTGCTGGAGCTGCGGGCTCTGGGCTGAGTCCCTGGGGCCCTGGCCAGTTCCGTCCGGCATCCACCCTTCCCCCTGGTCCCGCCAAATGTGTGTGAGCAGCAGGGTCCCAGGCGTGGCCTGCAGCTGCCTGCCGTGGTCACGTGCCGCTCGGTCACCAGGCTGCACGTGGTTGCACCTGCTGCTTGCTGTCCTCATGCTATGCAGCGTGCAGCTCACGTGGCCTGAGTGACATGCTCTCCCCCTCCCCCCTCCGGGCACCTGGATTTACAAGATTTACAAGCCTCTGCTGCAGAAGCAGAGAAATGGAAATGTATGACCATCAGTGCCCAAACCCAGTTAGATGCACTTAAGGATGGGTACAGAGAGTTGAAGCAACACTCTCAAATCTTAGAGGAGCATGCAAACGAGAAAGAGAAAACTGAAAAAGAAAATCAGGTATTACAGGGAATGGTCAAAAAGTTAACTTTAGAACAGGGGAAAGCCCCTGCTGACCATCACCACTGTAAATCGCTCATTAAACAACTGGAACACAAATTGGGCTTTGCAAATAGACAAATTGCAGCAGTAACCTCAGGAGAAGGGACATTTGAGACCCCAGACGGGGCAGATTTTTGGGACCCCTCTGGAGATTGGGGAGGGGATATTCGGGTAGATACCTCCCCCCAGAGCCAAAACGCCATTGCAACAGTCACAAAGAGAACAGTCACCACCACGAGAGAGGGTGGTGGGAGTGAAACAGTAACAACGGTGCCTGTCTCTGCGTCCGATCTCCAGGCCATGGCAAAGTGGCTGGGGATTTTAAAACGGGAAACTTTTTCTAAGTGGAGTGTACAGGCCCTTTTACTAGGAGAAAGGGAGGATTTAAACTCACACGAACTACACCGCCTAATGAGCATTTGTGCAGCCCCAGATATGCAGGGACTTATAGACAGGTTTAGGATTGAGGAGGATTACCAGCTAATGGATGTTCTGACAAAACTGGCAGAACTGATGGGCAGGCGTAATTTCCTAGCCCAAGCCGTTGCAATCTCACAGGAAACTGATGAGGACCCCAAAATATTTTTAACCCGATGGGGTCTCATGCAGATGATGGCTGGTTTAGTTACCCGTGATAGTGCCACCAAACTGGACCTGGTGCCATTCAGTGTAGACTCCTTAAGAGAATGCGCTGCCTCCTTACAGCCATTTTATGCAATGAGACTGGGAGTGTGGCAACCCGGCCAGCCTGCCACATTACGAGAACTGAGAGACCTGGTCCGGCAGATAGTTACATATTCCAGTCCTGCGCCTATCATAAAGAAAAAAAGAGTGGCGTATGTTGCAGCCTTAGAGCCATTAGTTACTTATTCTAATGAAAGTGGCAATAAAGGCATCACTGGGGCACGGGGAGCACACACTAGAGGAAGGTCTCGGGGTAGAGGATATCGTGGAGGAGGACAGAGGGATAATTTGTACCAGAACCCCCAGAACTTTAAAACAGACACCCCAGCTCTGGGCAAGGAAGGGTTAACTGAAAGAGACGCTCGCTGCCTGGCCTGGAAGGTGTTAATGCAGCACGGGGCAGATAGAGAAAGGTGGAATGGGGCCCCCACATGGGACTTATTGGCAGAAGCTTTTAAGCTTCAGATGCTTTCTAAGGAGGGGAGAGAGGGGAGAGTAGTGAGCGTACTAACGCCGACCGCTCCTCCCCCTCCTCCTGCAGTCACGGACCCGATCCCGTTCCCAGGAGATACGGTATAGGGAGACCCTCTGGATATTGAACCTCCTCCATCTGTAGGAGCACCACACTGGAGGTTCATCAGTAAAATCGCGTGGGACCCCGAAGGTCGACCATGTATTTATATCCAGCAGGGCACATGTGCTCCTACATTGGCTTTAATTGACACCGGAGCTGCAGTCTCACTGATTAGAGCTCAGCCGCCTGCCGGCACTAAAATCAAACAAGTCAAGCTGCAGTCCTTCCAAGGGAAGCCCAGCGTAGGATGGGAGTGGGCAGGAGTGCCTTTCTCCGTGCAAGGGTTCAGAACCCACGGAGACCTGATCCAGACCCCAGACATGACAGATGAAATGATTCTAGGCACAGACTGGTTGTTTAAAAATTGCGTAATGATTGACTTACCACGGGACACTTTATGGAAACTGGACATTCCCCCTCCCCGTAAGGGAAAGGTGGAACAGAGGATCCCTCTAACCAAAGGGGGACCAGTAGCCACCGCCACAGTAACTCAGCAAGCTGAGGTTTGGCGCTCAAAATTCCCTACTGTCTGGACTCAAAAGAAAACGGACTGTGGGAAAATACAGGCGTGTGTAAAAATTGTTGGGGATGTGGTGCCCCCTCAGAAACAATACCCCTACCCTAAGGAGGCTGAGACACAGCTGCAACAAATAGTGCAGGACTTAGAACAGCAGGGGGTCATTCGAAAAACTAACTCCCCTTTTAACTCCCCGGTATGGCCCGTCCTCAAGGCAGACGGCAAGTCTTGGCGTTTAACTATTGACTACAGGCGTGTTAACAAAGGCACAATCCCTATGGCTCCTATAGTAGCTGATATGACCCAGGTCATTCAAAAGGTGCAGGCTACTTCAAAGTACTTCTCAGTCATTGATCTGGCTAACTGCTTCTTCGCCATCCCATTGCACCCAGACTCACAGGATAGATTTGCCTTCACGGTAAATGGGCAGCAATGGGCATTCCAGCGTTTACCCCAGGGATTTCATAATAGCCCAGCTATCGCTCATAAACATGTTATAGATATGCTAGACCGCCTTAGCCCACAAGACCGGGCCTGTGTGTTTTCCTATGTAGATGATATTTTAATTTTGGGGGAAACTGAGGCACAGGTACAACAGTTAACTGAGAATGTTTTGGCTCTGATTCAAGAGACTGGTTTTAAGGTCAGCTTAGAAAAAGCCCAGCTCGTCCAGTCTCAAGTGACTTATTTAGGCATTGTTGTAGGGAAGGAAGGGAGGCAGGTAGACCAACGAAAAGTGAGAGCCCTGGTAGAAATGCCAGCTCCTACTGACCAGCATTCCCTACGGGTCTTATTGGGAGGGTTTAATTTTCTAAGACCCCATATTTACAAATATGCTGAAATTACATTGCCCTTGTGGAAGCTGCTTAAGAAAAAGGAAAGCTGGGACTGGGGAGCGGAGCAAGACGAGGCTCTAAGGGTGCTTAAACAAAAAGCTCTGACGGCCCCTGCTCTGCGATTCCCAGACCCAGCCCTTTGTAATCAGACTCGCAGCTAACAACCGGGCATTAGCAGCTATTCTCCTCCAGAGGAACGAGGAAGATAAGCTGGTGCCGGTAGCTTACGAATCCAGGAAGTTACAGGGACCAGAATTAAATTTTGATCCCTGTGAGAGGGAATGTTTGGCAGCGGTGTGGGCAGTCCAGTCCTTTGAACCCCTGACAGGGACGGCTCCCCTAGCGATCCAAAGCACCCACACCCCTTTAAAGTACATTCTGTCCGGGAAACTGGTTGGGGGCAGGGTCTCAAACACCCGCATGGCTCAGTGGACCCTCACATTGATAAACAGAGGGGTCACCACGGAGACCGTGTCTAGCCCTGACATGCTGACTCACGCTCTGATTGAAAAAGGCAATAAACATGACTGCCCCGAGGTTTCCTTAGAGCAGAGAATAGCCTTGGTTCAGGCACCTCCCTTTGAGGAACTAGACACCATCGGGATAGAGGGACACGTGTGGTTCACAGATGGGAGTTCAATGGTAATTAAAGGGATAAGGAAAATTAAATATGCAGCCATTAACTTAGAAGAGGAAATCCTACAGGGATATTTGGATCATGGGTCAGCCCAGCATGCTGAACTCCATGCCATATATCAGGTACTACAGCAATATGAGAACAACCCCAGACCTGTGTTTATCTATGCAGATAGTGATTTCTGTGTCAAGGGAATACACTACTGGATGCATGACTGGGAAAGAAATGGGTGGAAGGCAGCAGATGGGAAAAGTGTGGCATATGTAGAGGAATGGAAATGGATTTACCAATGGGTACTACAACACCCTGGCTGCTTAAAGGTCAGACATGTAAAGGCACACAGCAGACAGGACACTCCAGAGGCTTTCTGGAACAACAAAGTAGATGGTATAGCACGGCAGTATGACATAGCTGCACTAGTAACCAGGAGTCAGGCAGGGAAGGTAATGGGGGATCCACAGTCAATGGATGAAATTATTAATGACAATAACTGTCCAAACTCCCCAAACAGGACCCCAGGAAAGATAGAAAAGCAGGAACTGGTTAATGTTGCACATCAGTTCATGCATGAGGGAGTGGAAGGGACACTGAGGAGGTTAAGAGAGGTAGCCCAGTGGAAAGGTATGGAGGATGATGTTAAAACCTGGGTTCAAAATTGCATTAGGTGTGCTCAGGATAAAGCCCGGCCACCATATTACCAGCCCCTTATGCACCAGAAGCGAGTAGGTCCCTGGCATAGAATACAAATTGATTACATAGACCAGTGGTGGGCAACCTTTTTTTTCAACTGAGCCAAATCTCGCCAAAACCACGATTGAAATTTATTTTGAGAGCCACATTTTTAAACCCGAAAATACATAGGATGGTACACTGTTTTTAGTTTCAATAAGTTTTTATTGAGAATATTCTGCATGCAAGTATCCACATAGGTCGGGAGGATACAAATAACACAACTAATAAAACAAAAACTTTAGAACGATATTATTTATCGATAACGTTAAATTCCGTAAAATTTGCCTTACAAATGTAGAGAAAATTACATCCTGACAATGACTGACAAAGTCACAACCACTAATGTGAACATTGGCCTTGCATTTCCTTGGATAGTTTGAGTAAGTCAGGTTTGTATGTTGTTGTTTTTAATTTTAGGCACGATTCCAGGTTCTCATCGATGAGACGATTTCTCAATTTACTCTTGATAAGGTTCATGCTTGAAAATGATTGTTCGCATAAATATGTAGACGCGAACAAGGAAAGAACAGCAAACGCTAGCTTTTTTAGTTGATTATATGAGTCAGGAATACTATTCCAGGTGTTAAAAATCAACATATCTTCCTTCTCCAGGTCTTTCAAAGCAGACCACTTGTGCTGTGAACTAAGTTCACATTTGTTTTTCTCTAATCTTTCTAAATCAGCACAAAGACGTTCAAATTTCGAGCTCCACAGTTCTTTGTTTTTTAAATCCAGCAATTGCATTTCAAAGTTGCCAATGTCGATATTAAAGGGAAAAAAATTTAATTCCGTTACAGTGGCATCCAGAGGTTTTTTAACAAAGGCCAACGTCACTTTGCTGTTTCTGAATTCCTGAAACCTCTTGAGAAAAGCTTCCCTCATATTTAAAAGTGCTGTTTTAAAATAGGTAATGTCAATATCAGAATTATTTTCTTGGCGATGTTCCAACAGGCTTGGAAAGTGAATCAAAGTTTCTCTGTCAAAATCTTGAGCAAAAACAGATAATTTGTTTTCAAACGAAATAAGTTCTTCTAACATCGAAAAAATTGTGTTTCCTTTCCCCTGTAGTTTATGATTAAGCTGATTTAGATGGGAAGTAACATCCACCATGAAATACAGTTTTTGGATCCACTGATCGTTTGTTAATTCTGGATGGTGAACACCCTTCTCGAGGAAAAATGCTTTGATTTCTGATATTAAGGAAGCAAAACGTTTCAAAACGTTTCCTCTTGATAACCAACGTACCTTGTTATGCAGCAGAAGATCTGCGTACTCACTCTCCATTTCAACTAAAAATTCTTTAAATTGGCGATGATGAAGAGCTTTAGCTACAATGGAGTTGATCATCTTAATCACCAATTCCATAACTTTGCACATTTCTTCTGGAAATGTCTGCCCACAAAGTGCTTCTTGATGTATGATGCAATGGTATGTAAGTATCTCGTGACTAATTTTTTCTTTCATAATAGCAACAAATCCATTTCTTACGCCGGTCATACTTTTTGCCCCGTCTGTTGCAATTGAGACGATTTTATCAAGTGGAATATGATATTTTTCAATGCAACCAATTACAGCATTTGCTATATCCTCTCCACGTGTTTGACCTTTCTGTGGCAATAATCCTAAAAGTTCTTCTTTAGGACCTGTAGCTGACATAAATCTTACAAAAAGTGAAACTTGAGTTGTATCATTTAAGTCACAAGACTCGTCAACTGCTATTGATAAAGCTGAAACCACTTTAAGATCATCAACTTGTTGGTTGGTTATATTGGAAGACATTTTGGCTGTTCTATCCTTCACTGTTTTAGCAGACAATGGCAACTCTTTAATTTTTTTTAGAATTTCTTCTTTGTTCTTAAAATCCCTGAATAACTCTTCTGATGCACTTATAAAACAACGTTTTATGTATTCGCCATCTGTATATGGTTTGCCTCTCTTAGCAATCTCTTGACTAACCGCAAAACTTGCAAAATTAACATAGTCGGAAGACTGCACCCACTGATTAAACGCAGAGCTTGATTTTTCTTGACTCTTCAGAAGTTCCTCAACTGCTTTCTTCCTTGCATCACCAATAGGATATTTATTACTAAAGGACAAGTGTTTTGTTGTAAAGTGTCTCTCCAAATTAGATTTTTTGTTATGCGCCAATTTTTCTTTACAAATAAGACAGGTCGGAAAGCCATTTACGTTCTGAAACGCGAAAGTCTCGGTCCATTCCACTTTAAATTCACGGTTTTCGTCTTCCATTTTTCATTGTTTTTTCTTTGTAGCCATGTCAAACAGGGCACCTATAAAAATGTTTCATTTTAAAGTAAAGCCACCAACACCAAACCGGCATCCTTAATCACATAAAAGAAGTAATATTGGATGACACACTGTTATTTATCTGTGGATGACGCACTGTTATGGGGGATCTGTGGATGACGCACTGGTATTTATCTGTGGATGACGCATATATGGCATCTTATGTGTGTGTAAATAGTATTATAAAATTAGTGGGGCTCATCATGGATATTTTAAGCAGGGTTCTCCACCTTGATGGATACACCCAAACAGTAGGCAAGAAGTAAAAGTAATAAAACAGGCATGCACACATTGCACTGGCTCTGCAGTCAAGTTGAATAAAAGTAAAAAATGACAACATAAAATGAAATAAAAATCAAGATACAACTAAAAAAGTACATATAAAAGTATGTGAAAACACACTCAAATAGTCCTCACTGGTACTGTTATATATTGACCTCAGAACCTGGCCACTAACTTATTTTGCTGGCTCCTAGATTACGATATTCCGCAATTTTATGTCCACACCCCCCTTTTCACATCAACCCTTTTTATGTCAATCCCACAATGTCACATTTCTCCCCTCATGTCACATTTCTCCCCTCATGTCACATTTCTGCCCCTCCATGTCACATTTCTGCCCCTCATGTCACATTTCTCCCCCCTCATGTCACATTCCCCCCCCCCCCCCTCCATGATGGCCATCATGCCTTTCTTTTTACCCTGCCCTGTTCACATCTCTCATTTCCATAGTTAGGCACACTTAATTCATAATCACCACCCCCCCCCCATGATGGCCATCAGTCACCCCTTTCTTTTTGCCCTGTTCACAGTTCACATCTCTCATATGAGTACATAATTCATAATCATCCCCCCCCCCTCCATGATGGCCATCAGTCACCCCTTTCATTTGTCTCTCCCTGGCCCTGCCCACATCTCTCATTTCCAAGTTCCAGAGGCATATAGTTCATATTCATCCCCTCCCCCCCTCCATTCCCCCCCAACCCTTCCTTTTTCTGTCACAGAAATTGAGTCCCCAGAGGCAGGCAGGCCAGGCCATTGCTACACCTACCGGATGACACGCTGCTGATTTGGGAGGCACAGTCTTCTTCTGAGGGCGGCAGACAGAGAGAGGATGCTGCCTCGCCGCCGCGGCGCTACACAGAAAGTCACGCTCCCCCTATACCACATGACCCGACTGGAGCTGTGTGGAGCCGGCCGCCGGGGCTGCACACAGGGCGCGCACTGACAGAGGCTAGCTGCAGAGTCCTGACTTTTGGGGCGGCCGCCCGAGAGGAGGGAGGGGAGTGGGCGCCCGGCACACAGAAGAGCCGCATTAAAGTGTGTAAAGAGCCGCATGTGGCTCGCGAGCCGCGGCTTGCCGACCACTGACATAGACAAGTTGCCACGGAGTCAAGAGGGATTCCGGTATCTACTGGTAATCATAGATGCAGTCTCTGGCTGGGTAGAAGCATTTCCCACTAGAAGAAACACCACCACAGAAGCTGCAAAAAAGTTATTTACTGAGGTGGTCTGTCGTTATGGGACTCCTGAGATAATAGATTCAGACAATGGAGGGGCATTTGTAGGGGAAATGTTTACTAGCTTGTTACGAGCCTTAGGCATTAAACAAAAATTTCACATCCCCTATCGCCCTCAATCATCAGGGCAAGTAGAGCGCATGAATCGCACTATCAAAGAAGCCCTAAGGAAAGTTGTGAGCAATACTGGCAAAAATTGGCCAGATAAGCTACCTTTAATTTTGGCAGCTATTCGTAGCAGCAACCGGTTGAGAACAAAAATACAGCCTTTTCAAATCCTGTTTGGACAGTCGATGAGGCTAATGATAGACCCCATGCAGATAAGTTTAGGATCAGGAGAAACTGATGTTGTAACACAGCAGCATGATTATTTTCAATGGCTCAAACAATTACAGGAGGACAAATTGACCCTGCAATATCGAGTGAACCAGGCCATTAATAAAATAAACGATACGTTCCATAAGCAGAAAGATGGTGACTCCCAGCTCTGGGAGCCTGGAGATCTGGTCATGTATTTAAAATTGGGTAGAAGGGAGCACAATTTGGAATCCAAATGGATAGGTCCCTATTCCATTGTGGACCGGCTTAGTCCTTTGGTGTACCGAATAGATAAAGATGGAAAATTAAAATGGGCTCATATCTCGCAATTAAAACTGTTTTCTTGAGTTTTAGATATCCACGTTCCTGGAAATGGTACTCGAGGCATGGAGCATTTGGATTCCAATAACTCTGGTGGCGATTCACGCACTGGAGCCAAAACAGCAACCGGACTCACGATGGGGAATTCAGTGGTACAATTGGACTAGCTGGAACACACCACAGGAGATACCAGTGGCCAACAACACACTGCAGGGAATCTTCATACTCCTATCAGTTCAAGTCTGGGTAAATATCACCCCTGGTGATTATGGATGCATCTATTCTGTATCAGCTCCAGGAGACTCTAGGTGGGGCTTCAATCCCTCCTGCGAACCTGGTCAGCCTGGATCTCAAACTATACCCCCTTTTAAACCAGAGCCTACAGAGACTAGAACAATAACACTCTGGGTGAATGAAACAATGTTTGTTGGGAATGTCACATTCTTGATTATAAATGGCCCAGATCCAGAGACTGTGAAATTTCCCCACTTGCTCCGGAGGCAACCCTGTATTCAGGTGCAAGTGGCCCCCATGATCTCTACTCCACATATCACGATGAGATGGGATAAGAACGACCTGGCTGGGGTGAAGCCTGAGTGTGCCCCATACAGCTCCCCCATATTTGATGCGTGGTATCGGTCATTACTGCAAGAACATATTCCAAGGAGGAGGGCTCGGAGTATAGTAGACACTGTGCTAGGGGGGATAGGAACTGGGACCGGTGTCCTGAACTCCATAGACCTTGAAGCACTGGGAAGTAAAGTTAGTGCCATTGAAACCCTTCACTATTCAATAACGGAAGGGCAAGAACATCAAATCGCTCAATTGGTTCAAACAAGTATAGATACTGTAGATTTACAATGGCATACCTGGCAACACATAAACCACACTTTCTGGGTTGAATATGCCACCATGAGAGCCATTGCAGATAAAACTGCTCTAGCCCTGTGGTGTTCAGAACAGCAAATTCTTTCCATCATGCTAATGGAGAGGGAAATGGATTGGGTGAGAGCTAAGGATATGATGGTCCTAGCCCCTGTATTGACACGACATCAGAGTAATCTATTCTTGCCATACATTGCTGGATGGTACCAACCATTACATTCATTCCTTAATGTACAGCAACTGAGCGGGAGCATTTCTGTCCAGGTGCTGAGAGCCCAGGAGGTGCAGACAACTAGGTTGATTTGCCCTTTCTCAGCACTGCCAGTAATCCAGGGAAAGCATATTTGGATTCCCAGACTGGCTGGGACATATATGAATATGAAAGGGGATATAGTGGACCACCGAGGGTGTGAGCAGTGGTCCTCACAACAATGGGTTTGCCCCACACTCCCCATCTTGGAAGAACCATGCTCTCTCCAAAGCAGAGAATTAGCTACATGTTTTTGGGATGAGATGGATAACTCCACCACCAAGGTGTATTTTAATGGAAGGAATTGTGTTTGTGCTGTGGGATTGGAGCCTGTAAGATGGCAAAATAAGTTTCATTCAGATCCCCCGTCCAAAAATGTATGTGTAATGTCTCCATACTCCATACCCCTAAACTGGTATATTATTTCCCAATACACACAGAAAAACAAATTGATGTAGAAACCTCAGATCTGGTGGACCTTGATCCGAATTTCTCTTTGGGTATTAATTGGACAGGCCTAGATGAGTGGATTTATAATAATGAACAAATTAGTAAATTAACAAAAACCACTCGGAGAAAAATCCAAACTAGAAGTTTGGCCATCCTCCATGAGGGAGCAGAAATACTTAGGGTGGCTGACCAGGCAAAACAATTAAGTATTCATCATTGGTATGATGTGTTTAAGGGTTGGTCCCCTACCTGGTCAGCATTTTTTAATATAATCCTCCATCCCATTATTATTTTAGTAATAATCTTGGCTGTTATGCTAGTTTTAATGCTCTGCATGTGCTGTTGGATGAAACGAATGTATTTTAAATTGAAACCACAGGCTGAAATCATGACCCAATACATAGCTTTAAAGCAGATACAGAAAATTTAAATGGTGACCACTCAAGAATTGTTCTTGAGAGGTCAAAAGGGGGACAATGTAGATAAATCTATGTATTATATATTGCTGCATATGACTTGACATTGTGCCTCTCTATATAACCTTGTAACTTTGTATTAATCCATATAACCTTGAAACTTTGTATTAATCTATATAACCTTGAAACTTTGTATTAATCTAGAAAACCTTGTAACTTTGTATTAGAGCCCTATATAGAAAACTTGTGGCAGAATAAGATTTTCCCCCACTCTCTTTCCCCCACTCTGTAATTAATTGCCCTGTTGAATGAATGAGGTGTGAATGAGTAAGACTTGGGAGCCAAGCACCTCCAGACAGCTACAACAGTTGAAGGGGGGTGGAAGCCAGACCCAAGGTGTCAAGTGGGCTGAAGAAAGAAGACCAGACATATTGACGGCCTTGGGGATTAGAAGCAGGCACCTTCTTTGGAAAACACCCTCTCTGCAGCACAAAGGGACCAACGGACACAGACCCAGAGTTTGAATCTGGGAAAGATTTGCATATGAGAGGGATGCTATAAAAGTGAGGTGTCTTGCAGAGGACCCCGGGTTTCGTCTTGTCACCATCGGAGCATCGATCCAGATCGGCAGAAGCCCGGCTCCACCCCTCCCCCATCTAACTCACCTGGCCAGTGCAGTTAAGGGGAGCAACTTGTTGGTAACAACAGCAAGACGGAGTGTGCTTGTGTGTGTGAGTGCATGAGTGACTTATATATATATATATATATATATATATATATATATATATATCATATGCATATGATAACTGTTAATTATTCTATGTGTGATCAATAAATGTGGCGTGTTGCCTTATCCCCCTGAAAAAGATCCCGAGTACTTCTTTTAAGTACAACAATGTCACTTGTATAGATGTATGGACAGAATTGGCACTGGAGTTGATTGCGGGGTGGGTGAATGAATATGATGGAAGTGTGCTGGAAATAATTTGTTTGGAAACAATTTGGTTTGAGCCTGAATTTGAGTCTTGGATTACATTGCAGTGTACCTACATCCTCAAGTGCTATTGAAAATGTTACCTTAAGTAAATAACCATGCTCTAGCTTGATCTCTTTCTCATCTGTGCCATAGCAGTGACCACCATACATAGAATTATAGGACTGGAAGGGACCTCAAGAGGTCATCTACTCCAGTTCCCTGCATTCATGGCAGGACTAAGTATTATCCAGACCATTTCTGACAGGTGTTTGTCTAACCTGCTCTTAAAAATCTCCAATAACTGAGATTCCACAACCTCCCTTTGGAATTTATTCCAGTGCTTAACTGCACTGACTGTTAGGAAGTTTTCCCTAATGTCCAATCTAAACCACTGTTGCTACAATTTAAGACCATGGCTTCTTGTCCTATTACCAGAGGTTAAGGAGAACAATTTTTCTCCCTCCTCCTTGTAAGAACTTTTTATGTACTTGAAAACCATTATCATGTTTCTTCTCAGTCTTCTCTTCTCCAGACTCAACACAACAATGTTTTTCAATCTTCCCTCACAGATGTTTTCTAGACCTTTAAATATTTTGTTGATCTTCTCTGGACTGTCTCCAGTTTGTCTATATCTGTCCTGAAATGTGGTGCCCAGATCTGGACACAATATTCCAGATGAGGAAGTGGCATAGGAATAGCTTTTGGCATAGGGGTGCTGAGCTGCACCCCCAACTTTCCCGTCTGTGCCTCTCACCAACTTTTAGAGCTGGGGCCAGTAGATGGTACCCCGCATGTGGGGCTGGTAATAAGGATCCTGGGCCTGGTGAGACCCCACATGTATGTTACCTGGGGTTCTTTCAACCCAAACCTCTTGGTAACTTTTACTCTCTGCGAGGTGGTGTCAGGAAATAATTTAGGGGAGACACGGTTGTCCGACCGACAGATGGATGGTACAAACAGGACAACACAAGAGTGCTTTCACTTAAAGCTAAACTTTACTTAGTCTCAAGCACTTACATACATCCGCAACAGGTTAGTAAAACACCCCCACCCTCGATAATTACCGAAGTTGAGTGTGGCTCTCGAGTGACACCGAGCAGGCTTCCGATGGCCAGTTTTCCATCTCCTGGTGGGGACGAAGATGCGTCCAGATGTGAAGAGTCCTCAAGGGGAGTCCTCGAGGCGTCCCTTCAAGTGTTCCCAAAATTGTCCCCCCTAACTCAAACTTTTCTTCCCTATTTATCCATTAGTATTACAATAACATGTCACTCAAAAACTTGTTAGGCAAGCACTTTTTAAAGGTTAGGCAAGAGGTTTTCTTCTGATCATCACTTTCACCAGATGTGTTTTTTTCTTTTTCAGAGACTCCATGCTCGGGCGCCCTGACAGATATATGTCTTAAGGCATTTAAACTAAATGTATAGCTCAGCAATTTCACTAGAGATTTGGGCCTCAGGAAGGATGTGGGGTCAAGCTGCCCTCTTTGTGGCACCCAAACTCCTCCTCTTACCCATCCCTGACTTGGTTATGCTGTCTAGGCCTATTTTGGACCTGTTAGCTTGGTTGCTAACGTTCAAGCAGTAAGCAATAGTGGTTCAGGCACATTACTGGATTTGCCAAAATCTCCCCGTACATTTAGGGCCAGGCAGTGAAGCCCCCAGGCACGGGGCTATCAACTGGCCAGGACACCAAGGTGTGGGGTCAGTGGCCAAGCAGGACCTAAGGCCAGGAGTGGATTCCCCAGGCAGCAACAAGCCCGGTGGCTGGGACCCCAGACAGTAGGGATTTGAGGCTGGGACACCCAAAATCCCGCAGCCTTACTTTCTAGGCTTATGAACTGACGCCTAATCACTGTGGAGTAGTGGAAGAATTACTTCTCATCTTACTTACAACACTTCTGCTAATATATCCCAGAATGATATTTGCTTTTTTTTTTTTTACAGTGTTATACACTTTACTCATTTTAGCTTGTGATCCACTATGACCCCTGATCCTTTTCTGCAGTACTCCTTCCTAGACATTTATTTCCCAATTTGTATGTGTGGAACTGATTTTTCCTTGCTAAGTGGAGTACTTTGCATTTGTCCTTATTGACTTTCATTCCATCTGCTTCAGACCAAAGACAGGAGTTGCAGAAAGAGCAAAGTAACAACCATGTAAAATGATTTCATCAGAAGTATTTTGGCTGCATTAAGGATTGGCCAGGCTATTATGGAAAAGAGCAAGACGATGTGGATGTGCATTAAGTAATTTGGCTGTTATCATAAAAAGGAAGATCTTTCATATGGAATTTAGCATTGGTCAGTGCAAAAATGAAGACAGTAACAACCCTGCTCTTAGAAAAGAGGCAGATTCTCATGTTTGGTTCATTACTGTGTTATCTGATGATGTTAAGGGTGTATACTAAGCAAGAGCATGGCATCTCCATGTGCCCAGCACCTCTCAAGGTCAGGCCTCATGAAAGGTGTGGATTAGCAGTCTACACAGAGCATGAGAAGCCAGGAAGTACTGAGCTCCATCAATCTCAGGCAAATCACTTATGCCTACATGCCTCAGTTCTCCCCTCCACCCCGTAAAATGAAAATAATACTTGCTTACTGCAGTTAATTGGTTTATTATTTCTGTGTTTCCTGGTGTCCATTTCTATTCTCTTTAACACAGAATAACTTTGCTGTGTAAATATTAGACTCATATGGGATGAGTACATTCAACTTTATTAAATGAAGACAGACATTGACTCACAATCTTTTAATATTGGGCCTACAGCCGTTGCCATCAATAAATAAGCTCAGACAAAGGAGGTTAAAGCAACTGTCAATAATCTTGCTGGGGGGGGTTGATGTCATTTAACAGTAAAGTTACCAGAAAAAGGTCCAAAAATACCAGCACTAACTATATTTTATCCTCAAATACATTTCACTGTTCACACATAGTAAGCATGCCTTGTATAATGGAGTTCCCAGCTGATGTGCTGGGAAAGATACATGCAGGTTTCCTTTTAGCTCAGACATGGATGTTACAGTAGTATCAGGTGACTAAGAAATACAACATTAAGTAACAATTGAACAGAACAGTGAGCTCATCACTTTCCCCAACACTTTAGATGGACAGATCTACATTTTTAGATGTGACCAGTGATTTGGAACGGCTAACTGGAGATACCAAAGAGGACCCAGATTTTGACAGAGCAGTAAGCAACATTTTGTGAAAACCAGACCCCTCTAAGGTGTCTCAAATTAGGCACCCAAAACAACTAGTTGCTTTTGAAAGTTCAGCTCACAGAACAAATGTCAAGGAAAAACAATTACATGTAGCAGCAGAAATAAATACAGGAAATTACACTAATCTCAACATTGTAGGCATCTCTTCTTGATTCTCCCTCTTCCACCTCCTTTTCTCCATTTTATTGCTTTGCCCTCATTTCTGTTTCTCTTATTTGAATCTTTACTTCTCCTGAAAAGCAGCATTTCCCTCCCTTTCTTTCTTTGCCTCTCTCCTTTTTGCTGCCTTTTGTTTTCTACCTTGCTTATTCTCCCTAGGTTGCTTCTGTCCTCTTCTTCCTCCTCTTCTGCTCTTTCCTACTTTGGCCTTCCTTGTCTCTCTGTTCCTTCTTGTATCTTCCCTATAGTGCATGGTCTCTGGATGCTCTCCTCCTCTCTCCTTACTCTCTCCCCACTCTTTTTGATGAATTCTCCCTGTCCTGGTCCACGCTGCTTGCCGCAGCTCCAGTTGGCCAGGAACAGTAATTCATGGCCATTTGGAGCTGCAATCACTCAGATCTATGGAGGCAGAGGTAAATATAATGGTGGCAGCCCACCAAGCCTGGCAAACAGCTACAGTTTTTATTACCTACTCCTGCCCTAGTCTGTGTCCAGTTCCTCTCTTCTCTACCCTAAGATCTCACTAGCTTCTCTTTTCTCCCAGTTTAGCATTCCTCCAGTTCCTCTCAGGTGAGAAGGAAGATACAGCTGATGCTGTCACTGTTGTATATATGTGTGAAGAGTGACATGTTGGTGAGCCTGAGAGCTGAAGCTAGATCACATAGTATTGAGATAACTATGTCAGTTATGGATGTGATTATTTTTTTATAGAAATAGCTATAGGGAACAGACTAGGGAACCTAGTCTGCACTATAGGTTATAATGGCATTGCTATTTCTGTAAAAAAAAAATCACATACACAACTGACATAGTTATCTCAATACTAAAAGAGTAGTCGAGACTACTTGACTACTCGCATTTCACCCTCCCCACTGTATCAGAGGCAGGAAGGTGCTAGGGGGAGCTAGCTTAAAATCCGGTTCCCTCCAGCACTGTCTCTATGATGCTGCCTCCCACTCCCACCATGCTGCTGCTTCTGATACAGATCCGAGGCAGCAGTGTGGGTGGGAGGCAGGGAAGGCTGCTACGAAGCAGCCTCTGCCCGTGGCAGGCCCAGGCTCACCACGGGCAGGGGCTGTTCCACATCCCGTGAAGCAGTCCCTGTACATGAAGACCTGGGCTGGCCATGAACAGAGGCTGCTCCAGCAGTAGCCCCTGTCTGTGGGGGGTCCCAGCTCTTTATGGACAGGGGCTGCTGGACTCAGTGCGAGCCGAGACTGAGACCTGTCCCCACTGCGGCTCTGCAGTTTAAATGTAGTAGGAGCCACACTACCTGCCTGCCCAGCTCTTACTACATTTAAACTGCAGAGCCACAGCAGGGGGTAGCTCCTGGACCTGACGCGAGCCAGGACTGAGGCTTCCTCCCTTATTGATTAATCATGTAGTCAACAGAAATTCTATGGACTACATGATTTGCTAATTACTCACTTCCTAACATCCTTAGTGTGGACACAGTTATACCAGTGTAAAGGTGTATTATATTGCTATTGCTTATTCCCCACACCCAGTCTTTTCCATATGGGAAAAAGCTTTATTGGGATAAACACTTTATATTGCTATAATTGCATCCACACTAAGAGAAATGTACCACTTATTAACTAGACGGCTACAATTGTTCTTTGTAAATAAGGACTTGGTACAAGATCATTTGCCTGATATGTTAATGTGAGGTAAAAAAAAACCCAATAAACCTGAGTGGCTGATATGTACCTGCCAATGCCTGAAAATTGAGAAGTTTGGCAATCAAATCTTCACACTTTCAACACCTTCTAGGTGAAGTATTCTATTGTTGGAGTGGATCAGGTGCCAATACAAATGGCTTTATAATTTTATTGGACAAAATATAATATACAATCTATATTATGATACTTTGAATTTGCTGGAACAAAATTATTGTAGGCTTGGTAACATGGAATTGCCTGCCTTGCCCCATGTCATCAAGAAAGGGAGATGTTACTTTTCATTGGGGCTATCCTAGAAGAAAAAATACAGGGAAACAACAGAAATTAGCACAGATTTTACTTGGTAGGGAATAGTTTTAAACAGCCTTTGCCTCAGAATTCTAGCACATTTTATATTTGTAAGGAAGTAGGACAAGACAAAGAGAGCACAGTGTGCACAATACACTATGGAGCAGTATACACAGCACAATGTGTCACCTTGGAGAGAAGGAGTGAAGGTTGGGGAGAAAATAAGATATAGGTACTGAGAGTTCTTAGCGGACTGCTAATCAGTTAATCACAGAATCACATACCCAAGTAGAAGAGAGCTGCTACAGAAGAGCTGCAGCAAGACCTGACTGGATTGCCTGTTCCCCAGCCTGGTGAAGAGGAGCCCCGCTTAACCACATAGAATGAAAAGAATGTGAACTCTGCATGCTCCTGGCCACTAGGTATGGCTCTGACAGAGCTTATAAACGCTGTATGCCCTTGAGCCGGGCCGCTTTCTCCATACTACAGAGTCTACAAATTCCTCATGTAGAGAGTTGCTGGGCATAGCAAGTTTGCTACTCTGATAGCTGAGGGTATGTCTACACTACCCCGCTAGTTCGAACTAGCGGGGTAATGTATGCATACCGAACGTGCAAATGAAGCCCGGGATTTGAATTTCCCGGGCTTTATTTGCATAAGCCGGCCGGCGCCATTTTTAAATGCCGGCTTGTTCGAACCCCGTGCCGCGCGGCTACACGCGGCACGGGCTAGATAGTTCGAACTAGCTAGCCATTCCATCTGGAATGAGGCGTACAGATAGTTCGGAATGGCTAGCTAGTTCGAACTATGTAGCCCGTGCCATGTGTAGCCGCGCGGCACGGGGTTCGAACAAGCCAGCATTTAAAAATGGCGCTGGCCGGCTTATGCAAATAAAGCCCGGGAAATTCAAATCCCGGACTTCATTTGCACGTTCGGTATGCATACATTACCCCGCTAGTTCGAACTAGCGGGGTAGTATAGACATACCCTGAGAGAGGACAGGCTCATTGAACTGACAAGGCCCCTTAGGAATTGTAAGGGAAAAGAGAAATCTCTCCAAGCTGCCCATTACCCTGCCAATATACAAATGGGGAAATGACTGAGACTTCACCCAGCTTCATCTCTCCTCCCAGAGTTGTGCACAAGACGGGGGTTACTGCAATACAAGACCTGCAGAAAACTCTGAATCCCATGAAAAGAGAAAGGCAAATGTGATTGAGGATCCACAAAGAGCTATTGAGATCCATCCACCAAAATGAATAAAAAATATTTATTCTGTGTCTTTAAGCAAGATCCTGAGCATATAAGCTTAAGGTGACTCGACAAAGCAGCATTAAGCAGCATGGGCAGTGGGTGAATGAAGGGCTGGGGGAGGCAAGTCCCTAACCCCGCCCCTTCTGGCCAAGGCCTCCCCCTCCACAGGAGCCAAGCTCTCCCCCACTGCAGGGGCAAGCCTCCAGCCCCCGTCCTGCAGGAGCCTTCCCAGCCCTGGAGTATGGGGAGGGAGGGCAGCGTGCAGACCCAGCCTCCCTGGCTCCAGAGCACAGGGAAGGTGCACTGCTCCAGCGTCCCCAACCTCAGCATGTCTGAAGCCTGGGAGCCATGCTGAAGCAGAGGGTGTTCTGAGGGTTGTGTGTGGGTAGGGTCATGCCTAGCAGTTTGGGAAAGCATTGCCTTCCTCTGCCTCTTATACCTGCTGCCCATGCTAAGCAGCCAATATAGGGTCTGTAACCTAGTTCCCTGCTACATGCTGAAGGAAAAGCAGGGGTTGATCTGTTAAAAAAATGCCAAGATGCTATGGTGCTCAGGACTATATAGGTATCTACGTAAATAAACAAGGTACAGTTGCTATCTGTTCAATGGATTTGTAGTATATTATACAGATTACTGACTCTTACTTCTTATTCCTCCGTGCCTGGAATAGTACTTGGGCTGTGAAAGCAGACTGTTTCTGTTCTGTGATGCTGGCTTCAGGCCTCCTATGGAGAAATTTCTTTTCACACTCCAAATTCCTTCCAGGGCCACTGTTAATAATGTATTAAAATAACCCCATTAAAACTAATTATTCTAGCATGGTTTGTTTTGCTTTTCACTTCGGCTGCTGTAAAAGAATTAATATAAATGACTTTTAAAACAACCACATGTCAATGTAATAAACAGAAACAATGTAATTTACTAGAAACAGACTAGCTCTACACAAAAGATACTGCACACAATTAACTTACTTGTACTTTATTTTTCAAACATTTTGGATTAACAGTTAATGTGACGAATTATTTATACTTTATACTGCTGCCTTCAATCCTATCCATAGTTTAGTGAGTCAGTGAACTAACACCTAGGCTGTGTCTACACTGCTCCCCTTTTCCAGAAAAGGGATGCAGATGAGACAAGTCGGAATTGCAAATGAAGTGGGGGATTTAAATATCCCCTGCTTCATTTGTATAAACATGGCTGCCGCTTTTTTCTGGCTTGGGGCTTTGCCGGAGAAAAGCACCAGACTAGACAGGATCTTTCGGAAAATAAAGCCTTTTCCAAAAGATCCCTTATTCCTCTTAAAATCAGGAATAAGGGATCTTTCGGAAAAGGCTTTATTTTGAGGAGTAACGTCATTTTTTGAGGAGTAACGTTAGTTTGAACCAAGGGGTTTGGTTCTAACTAATGCGTCCCGGCATGCACTTTCACTTTCAAAACAGCTGTTGATTGGAGTAACGCGCCGACGAGAGCATGCTAATGAAACGCAGGATATTTAAATCCCCACTTCACTGACTATTTCGATGCCTACGTTTGCATCCCTAATTCGAACTAGGGTGCAAGTGTAGCCATGCCCTTAGGGTATGTCTACACTACCACCCTAGTTCGAACTAGGGTGGTTAATGTAGGCAACCGAAGTTGCAAATGAAGCCTGGGATTTGAATTTCCCGGGCTTCATTTGCATCTTGCCGGGCGCCGCCATTTTTAAATCCCCGCTAGTTCGGACTCCATGCCCACGGCTACACACTGCACGGAGTAGGTAGTTCGGATTAGGCTTCCTATTCCGAACTACCGGTACACCTCGTTTCATGAGGAGTAACGGTAGTTCGGAATAGAAAGCCTAATCTGAACTACCTACTCCGTGCCGCGTGTAGCCGCGGGCACGGAGTCCAAACTAGCGGGGATTTAAAAATGGCGGCACCCGGCAAGATGCAAATGAAGCCCGGGAAATTCAAATCCCGGGCTTCATTTGCAACTTCAGTTGCCTACATTAACCACCCTAGTTCGAACAAGGGTGGTAGTGAAGACATACCCTTAGGGTGTGTCTAGACTACATGCCTCCTTCGACGGAGGCATGTAGATTAGCCAGATCGGAAGAGGGAAATGAAGCCGCGATTAAAATAATCGCGGCTTCATTTAAATTTAAATGGCTGCCCCGATCTGCCGATCAGCTGTTTGTCGGCAGATCGGGGCAGTCTGGACGCGATGCGCCGACAAAGAAGCCTTTCTTCATCGGCACAGGTAAGCCTGGTTTCACGAGGCTTACCTGTGCCGATGAAGAAAGGCTTCTTTGTCGGCGCGTCGCGTCCAGACTGCCCCGATCTGCCGACAAACAGCTGATCGGCAGATCGGGGCAGCCATTTAAATTTAAATGAAGCCGCGATTATTTTAATCGCGGCTTCATTTCCCTCTTCCGATCTGGCTAATCTACATGCCTCCGTCGAAGGAGGCATGTAGTCTAGACACACCCTTAGAGAATAAAAGTTTTTGGTTTATACATCGAGTAGACATGGGTAAAAGTCAGAACATCAAGTGTCCTCAGAAAATATTGATAAAAATGTCCAAACAAATCCAGGGAGTACTTCCAGGAATGCTTTCACAAAGTCAGCCAATCAAGCTTATTCCTTGCAGCAGTAAACTCCAGAACAGATACATTTTGAGGTGATTATTTTTTATCTAACCTAATCTAATTTAAGCATTCATAATGTATCTGTCATTGTGGTAATTCCAGCAATGATGAGAACACAGATAGCATTACGCATTCACATGATCACATTTATGAGTTCATCAACAGCTATTTTCCAGGATGGCCAGGGACATAAACAGGGGTGCTGGAACAATTTTTATTGGGGTGCTGCTGATGGAAATCATGCATTTGGTATTTGTTATTACTATTTCAAGCCAAGGGGTAGAGCAGCGACCCCAGCACCTCTAGTTCCAGTCCCTCTGGGCATAACCCTATGCTCTGGATAGCCCTAAATCTCTGATTTGATCAAATGTCCTGTTCTATCCACTCCCCCAGAAGCATTTGGCATCTGCCACTGTCAGAATAAAGGACCTAATTGATCTAATCCAACTTTTCATTTTAAATGCACTGACGTGGTACATGCCTATTTCAAGTTCTTAGTAATATTAGATACATTGAGACATATGGTGAAATAGCCATTAACCTGCCTTCATTTGCACAAGCAAAAATCACTTGCATACAAAACTGTCATAAACTTTCACCTATTTGATTTCTTGTTTTGCCATTCTTAGTCTCTGGACACGCAGCCTGTCATTATTATATAGTGTGAGGAAGGCAGCCATTTTTATACACTCTGCAATGAAAAAGTTATTGCTGGATATTCAACATGGACAAGACTGTAACAAAGGAAGTTAATATAAGGAACATCAGGGAAGCAGGTTAAAGTGCTATAGAATCAGACTATCAGCATATTTCTAGTGCACCCATCAAACGAGTCAGATCCTCAGGGCTGTCCACTTGAAGCCAATGCAGCTTCACCAGCTAATAATAGCCCCACAAAGGCTATTACAGCAATTGAGGATTGATCAGATGTATTAGCTCTCAAACTGCATACTCTGTGCCAGCATGAAGGCCAGGAATCCTTAGCTAATTAAGTCAGCTCTGTGCTCAACAAACAACAGTTTCCATGTCCCAATGGACTAATTAGCTCATGAAATACAGAACAGAAGAGTATGAGACAATGGTGAAGGAGAGTGGTAGGTGGTTGATACCTTCGTTGCAGGCAGCAAATTATTACTTTGACTTCAAAAAATATTTTTTTAAGTTTTGCATGAATTTAGTGCTGCCGAAAGTTACCAAAATAAGAGCCCTGGAGAATGAATTCCTCAATGTATCCACAGAAGTGTGTGACCTTCCCCATGCTGCTTTTCCAGAGTGTCTGAAGCCTGACCGGGAGAGACTACTTTTAAGGAGAGAATGGTTTATTCTCCATTGCCTTCCTTTTTGGCTGAGACACAAAGTGGGTGATATAATATCTTTTATTGGAGCAACTTTTGGTGAGAAAGACAAGTTTTTGAGATACACAGAGGTCTTCTTCAGGTCTGAGAAACTAATAGGGCAAGTCTACACTGAAAACACTACATTGGCATAGCTGCACTAATGTAGCTGCATCACTATAGCGCTCAAGTGAAGATGCTCCTATGCCAACAGGACAGAGCACTCCCATCAGCATAGTTAATTCACCTCCCTAAGAAGCTCTCCCATCGACAGAGTGCTGGTCCACACGGGTAGTGAAGGTCAGTATAACAACCACATTCAGGGTGTGGATTACAGTGACCTGTAGTGTAGACTTGGCGTTAGGAAAAATCTACATGACAAAATTAAGTCAACCTAAGATTTTTCATACCCCTGAGTAATACGGTTATGCCAACATATGTCTGTGATGCAGAGCAGACCTCACCACCAGAAGCTGGTTCAATATATGATATTACCATACACACCTTGTCTCTCTATCAAGGGACACTTTCAATCCCAAGTGTGCTGATGATTTATATTACAATAGAAAAAGTGCCTTTCTATATCTCCTCCCATCTAAGGATACAGGCTTTGTATCCAAGATGGTTGCCCATCCAGTCCCCTAAACAATCAAGAACTTCTGCAGGAAATATCAGGATGAGAGTGTGCAGACAGGAACAAGATTTTTAGACAGACATTAACTCTGGTGCGAGTATATTTTAAAATAACAGAAAATTCGACTCTCCTTAAGCTTGGAGAGATTTTTGGAAAAGGAACAACTCCTGTAGAAAAAGTTTTATTAATAGGAATTCAGACTGATTTTACCCTAGTACTGTATTGTGACCATACTGAAAATCAACTTGTAATGATGAAAAACAAAAACCCTTTTGCATGAGGAGCAGGACACATAGGGTATATCTACACTTGCACCCTAGTTCGAAGTAGGGATGAAAATGTAGGAATTCGAAATAGTCAATGAAGCGGGGATTTAAATATCCCGCGCTTCATTAGCATGATCTTGCCGGCACATTACTCCGATCAACAGCTGTTTCAAAAGTGAAAGTGCGTGCCGGGATGCATTAGTTCGAACCAAATCCCTTAGTTCGAACTAACATTACTCCTCATTTTTACTCTCAAAAAATGAGGAGTAACGTTAGTTCGAACCAAGGGGTTTGGTTCGAACTAATGCTTCCTGGCGCACACTTTCTCTTTTGAAACAGCTGTTGATCAGAGTAACGTGCCAGCGAGATCATGCTAATGAAGCTCAGGATATTTAAATCCCCGCTTCATTGACTATTTCGAATGACAACATTTGCATCCCTACTTTGTAGTAGGGTGCAAGTGTAGACATACCCTATTGCAATTATAAGTTGTGACAGATCCAGGCTAGCCATCTGCTGTTCACTGATGAAGGCAAGATGTGCTGGAGCTGGGTAAACAGCTTTCTCTTCCCTGAGTAAAAATAAGGCCAAAGCTTAAATCCACTATTATCAGGCAGGCTCTTGGGGTCAACTGGAACTTCCTAGGAGCCACAGGATAATTAAACACCGGCAGCCAATTAAGGCCTGTGATACCATTTTAAAAGGGCTCCCCAGGCTAGGAAGGGGGAAGGAAAAGATTGAAAGACAGAAAGGAGAAAGTGCTGTGTAAGTGTGAGCAGAGGACTGATGAGCAGGTACCAAAGGAAAGGCACTGGGAGGGATTATTTGGGGAAGTGGCCCAGGGAAAAGCTCTCAGATTGTGAGTGGCAGTAACCATGCCTATTGCTGTTACCTTAGGGTCCCTGGGCCAGAACCTGAAGTAGTGGGTGGGCCCAGGTTCCCCTCAACCTCCCCACAACATCTCAACCTCTGCCTTGAGAAGGGAGATCAGGACTCCAGAGGGGAGTTTACCCCAAACTTATGGACTAGCCTGTGATGAGTATGGCTCTGTAGGCTGTGGCTCCTGCCTCCAGCAAAGAGAAAGAGGCTGTGTGGAGGGCCACAGCAAGCCCCTGGGTCTAACGCTATCTACCAGTAATAGAGATGTGGCCGTGTTAGTCTGGTCTTGCTGAAACAAAAGACAGGACTATGCAGCACTTTAAAGACTGACAAGATGGTTTATTAGGTGATGAGCTTTCGTGGGCCAGACCCACTTCCTCAGATCAAATTGTGGAAAAAAATTGGCATGACCATATATACCAAATGTTCACTTTTTTTATTGTATCCCTTTGGTATATATGGTTGTGCCAATTTTCTCCCACTATTTGATGTGAGGAAGTGGGTCTGGCCCACGAAAGCTCATCACCTAATAAACCATCTTGTCAGTCTTTAAAGTGCTGCATAGTCGTGTCTTTTGTTTCAGCTATCCGCCAGGAGTGTGAGACCTACAGGAAATAGTTGGAGCTTTGCTACAACTGGTGCTAAGTGTGAGATCCAGAGCCAGCAATGTGGTTGGCAGCTCAGAGATGGAGGAGATCCTGCAGTGGCTCGTCAAGCAGCAAGTTACAATTGATCCCAGGTGCCTGCCTGATTATACTGGACTTAGGCTGTGGCCTTTTTTTACTCAGGGAAGTACAAGCTCTTCCATATATTCCCTCCACTGGTGAACAGCAGACTGGGTCTATCACAAAGTGTATAAGCCTAGTGAAAGGAAAGGGCCCAGTCCTGTGCTATGCTGTGCATCCTCAATCCACAGTGAAGTCAATGGTAGTTGGGTGTGCTCAGTACTTTCCTGGAGCAGATCCTCTAATGGTCTTGTGCAGATTTGAATGCATTTTACTAGCTCCTGCCTGTGAGAATCAGTCGGGTATCTCGTTCACTCAAACAACCATTTACCCAAGGGAAGGGAACATGTCATGTGTACTTGATACATGGATTCATTTACAGAATGGATGGACAGACCTGGTAGATATGCTGTAAAAGCATATTTCCTGGATGAACTAAATATGTATGGTAGAATTGTCAAATAATTTCAAAAATAATAGTCACTCCCAAAATAACACACTAGTTTTAATCATTGTACAAATACTGCAAATACTCGAATAAATGTACTGTAGGGAGTATCTTGCACTTGCAGGAAGATGAGCTGAATGACCTACATGGCTTTTCCATCTCAAACATCAATGATTTTATTCTAATTGTGATCTGGCTGTAACATTTCACAGTTGCTAGAGCATGGGGTTAGACTAGACAACATCCTGAGGTTGCTAGATAACAGTGCTCATAGTCAAATAGAAAACATTCAGAATCTTATTAATCTACACAAGGCAGATTAAATGAGGCATTGAAAAGGATCAAGGAAAAATGTAGAACAATAAAGAGATTCATATTTATTATGTGGTAACTCAAAGTCCTGTAGGTGCAGATTCATTCATTATATTAGAAACTGCTCTTGCATTCATTGGAAGTGTGGCCAAATCTGTAATTGCTCATTGAGCAAGATACAACCGCCTGAGAGAACAGATTGCAAAAAGGAATTGTTTAAGCTTAATTTACCAATAGTCCTTCACATCAGCTACCACTCAGATCTGCTGGGCTTAGCTGTAGGAATACATAGGCATCAAATAACTGTAATACAAAGGTTAAACAATAATTAAACAAGCAAACAGAAATATGCTGAGATGCCATTCAGTGTAGTTAATGGAGATTTTTTTCATTTATAATGAAAAGCCATCAGCTAACAAAACGTTCCAAGAATATTTCAGTGGGATTTGCCAAACACTCTCCTTTCTTATTCCCAATCTGGTACATTGCCCTTCTAGCACTCCCCAAACTCAAACTGACTTCAGCAGGAACATTGGGTATGTATGCAAGGAATTCACGATTGGGCCTTGACTCCACACGTTAGTAGTCTTATCCTCTTTGCCCACAGACCATTGAAATGTTGCATAAAAATGACTTGGTAGGAGTCAGAAACACATACTAGAAAGAATGTGGAGAGGGTATGTTTTTTATTCACAGAAAAAGAATTTACCATGGTCAGTTGGTGAAGGTAACTCCCAGCACAGCTCCTTCTACTGAGGTACCACCACCACAAGAGCCAAGCCACCTTCCCACCCCTCACTACCACAGAGAGTAGAGGAGGGTGGACACCCCGGCTACGTCTACACTGGCCCCTTTTCCTAAAGGGGCATGCTAATTTTAAATTTCGGAATAGGGAAATCCGTGGGGGATTTAAATATCCCCCGCGGGATTTAAATAAAGATGTCCGCCGCTTTTTTCCGGCTTGGGGAAAAGCCGGAAAAAAGCGTCTAGACTGGCCCGATCCTCCGGAATAAAGCCCTTTTCCGGAGGATCTCTTATTCCTACTTTGAAGTAGAAATAAGAGATCCTTCGGAAAAGGGCTTTATTCCGGAGGATCGGGCCAGTCTAGACGCTTTTTTCCGGCTTTTCCCCAAGCCGGAAAAAAGCGGTGGACATCTTTATTTAAATCCCGCGGGGGATATTTAAATCCCCCGCGGATTTCCCTATTCCGAAATTTAAAATTAGCATGCCCCTTTCGGAAAAGGGGCCAGTGTAGACGTAGCCCCCAAGTACGCCCCAGCCTCCACACCCCAGAGCATAGGGAGGGAGGAGAGTGCATGGTCCAAGCCTCCCTAGCCCAGAGCACAGGAGGGTGGGCAGTGGGGGCAGCAACACTCTGCCCTCAGAATGCCTACAGTAGATATTTTGGGGATGGAGTGTGGGCGGGGCCAGGCTGGGTGGTTTGGGAAGGCAATCCCTAGCATACTTGGGATCCATGGAATTACAGTATATTGGGAACATACTAGGGATGTTAAAATGTATTTATTGAGGTAAACGTGTCACTGCTGAAAATTTCAGTGGTGATACATTTACATGAGGGAGGAGGCTGCCACAGAGCCATCTGTCCACACCCCGTCCCCACTGTCTCTGTATCAGAAGCAGCAGCATGGTGGGGGGATGGGGCTGCATGTAACCGTGAAGGTTAACCGATGAGCCCAGGCTACTATAGTACTTATATGACATGAATTTTAAAATATTTCTTTTAACCTTTTATAGTGCAAATATTTGTAGTAAATTAATAATATCAAATAAGCACAGTACACTTAGTATCTTGTGTGGTAATTGAAAATAATATATTTGAAAATGTAGCATAGGCTGAAACCTATTAATTGAAGAAAATAATGCTCAAGGTATATTTTGGGATTTATTTAAACTCAGTCTGAACCTTTTCCAAAAAGTACCCTTTGGCCCATGCAAGCCCTAAAAAGTTGCTGCAGACCCTGGTTCTGTAGCAGTCTGATTTACTCAATGGGAAGACTGATATGTCCTGGAAACAAATACATTAAAAGTAACATTCATATCCTAAGTGGCAAGTTGCAGAGCTGACTGGGTAGCAGAGGTCTCTTTGCCTGTTGAAGCCTAGGGCCTTGTCTATACTTACGTGGAGATTGACACTCTGGAGACTGATCTTCCGGGGTTCAATTTAGTTCAATTAAGACACATTAAATCAAATATTGATGGCGCCCCCATTGACGCCGGTACATGGGGTAGTGAGGAATAAGGGAAGTCAATGGAAGAGTTTCTTCTGTCAACCTCCCACAGAAGAGCCACTGGAGAAATTTGATTTGAGGTACTATTCTCATAGTTGCAGTTGTGTATCTTAAATCTAATTTCTCATATAGTGTAAACCTGGCGTAGGTGTCATATTTTAAAACACTTTTCTGCCCCTCACGCTTACACTTCAAATGGGAATTCAAAAGTAGTGTGAACTTCTTGCATGACCACAAGCAAATCAGACAAACTTCTAAATCCATTGTCTGAGTGGCTGCAATTTAATAAAATATGGCATTCGAAATATACTGAACTCTTGTTTAAGAAATAAAGGAAAGGAGCTTTTTTCTTTAAGCAATGGTGTCAAGAAGGCAACATAGGAATATGCCTTAAGTAAATTGACAAATATCAGGTTACTGAACCACGTTTTATCCAGGTTTTATGTTGCTGTAATGTCAAACTGCTGAATTGCATGGACTTCTATGTGTCCTGTATGTTCCAGTTTTAGGATGATGGAAGAAAGAATGGATTTCTCCAAGTTCTGTACATTCAGATAAGGATGATAATCAATATCACGGTTTTGCTTTAATGAACAGCATGCTCTCTCATTGACATTTTAGGTACCATTTCCCAAACAAACACTTTTTATTTGCTGACTATAGAGATTACCTGAAGCTGGATGTTTAATTTGGCATCCATCTCTCCGAAAATAGAGCTCTTCTTCAAGTACTTCCTTAACTCTCTTAGGTGGCTCAACATATACAAATGTCTTCCCTGTTTGCAAAACATATTGAAAAAAATTAGGGTATGTCTACACTAGTTCGAACTAGGGGGGTAATGTATGCATACCGAACTTGCTAATGAAGCCCGGGATTTGAATTTCCCGGGCTTCATTAGCATAAAGCAGGCGCCGCCATTTTTAAAAGCCGGCTAGTGCGAACCCCGTGCCGCGCGGCTACACGCGGCACGGACTAGATAGTGGAACGAGGCGTACAGATAGTTCGGATTAGGAAGCCTAATCCGAACTATCTAGTCCGTGCCGCGTGTAGCCGTGCGGCACGGGGTTCGCACTAGCCGGCTTTTAAAAATGGCGGCGCCGGCTTTATGCTAATGAAGCCCGGGAAATTCAAATCCCGGGCTTCATAAGCAAGTTCGGTATGCATACATTACCCCCCTAGTTCGAACTAGGGGGGTAGTGTAGACATACCCTTAGTTACCTTAAACCAGGGATGGGCAATACTTTTTAATGGGAAGCCAGTCCAAGATTTTGGTAAATGGGCAAGAGCTGCACTTCTATGGAGAAGGTGTGGGATCTGTGATGGCAGGTGGGATGTAGAAGGGAGCTTGGGATAGAGGACTGGAGTGCAGGCAAAGGCATGGGGTTAGAAAAGGGGTTTGGGTGAAGGAGGAGGTTATGATCGGGGACAAGGAGTTGGGGTTCAAGGTCCAGGAGGGGGTATGGGTGCTGGAGGGGTGTAGGAGGGAGTGCAGGGTCTGAGAGGGAGTTGAGACCTGGAGGAGGTAAAGAGAGGGATACAGAGGGTTTGGGTGTTGGCCTGGAGCAGGAAGTTGGGAGGGGGGATGCCTCTGCCCCGGCTCCGGAGCATTCCTGGGTCCGGAGCGTTCCCTGCACCCCTTGTAAATTTCCCCACGTTGTTCAGTCGCGGGCTGGGAGCCTAACCCTCCGCACCGTAAATATACCACCGCACCCTAAATATACCCTGGCACAGTCTTGTATACCCCACAGGTTATAATCAATTGCGTGGTATACAAGATATTTTTTACTGAAACAGCAAAAACCGCGGGGTATATTCGGGTGCGGGTTATATTTGGGTGCGGGATATATTCATTAAAATACGGTAACTGACGTTTTTCTGAAATAACAGCATGTCTACACTGCAGGCCATTCTTTTGAAATAATGGCAAGCTGAAGGACTTCTTATCCTCATGTAACCCTCATTTTACGAGTAAGGGACAGCAAAGGAAGATTTTTTTCCTTTGACTTCCTGCTGTGTAGACAGCACCAAAAGCCAAATTAAGCTATTTAGACTTAAGCTACACAATTTATGTAGCTCAAGTTGTGTTGCTTATTCCAACTTTAGCCCTGCTGTGTAGACGTACTCTTACACAGCAAACAACAACCTATGGTAATGAGTCCTGGAATCCAGGGTCTACAGACTCTAGCTTGTGGGGCTCATGCTACAGCGCTAAAAACAGCTGTGTAGACATAGAATCATAGAATACTAGAACTAGAAGGGACCTTGAGAGCCCATCAAGTCCAGTCCCCTGCCCTCACGGAAGAACCAAATACCATCTAGATCATCCCTGATAGATGTCTATCCAACCTGCTCTTAAATACCTCTAGTGATAGAGATTCTAAAACCTAGGCAATTTATTTCAGTTTTTAACCACCCTGACAGTTAGGAAGTTTTCCCTAAAGTCCAACCTAAACCTCCCTTGCTGCAATTTAAGCCCATTGCTTCTTGTCCTATCATCAGAGGCCAAGGAGAACAATTTTTCTCTCTCCTCCTTGTGATACCCTTTTAGATACTTAAAAATGCCAATCACTTCCCATTCTGTATGTGTGAAACAGATTGTTCCTTCCTAAGTGGAGTACTTTGCATTTGTCCTTATTAAACTTCATCCTACTTACCTCAGACCATTTCTCTAGTTTGTCCAGATCATTTTGAATTATGACCCTATTCTCCATAGCACTTGCAACCCCTCCCAGCTTGGTGGTATCTGCATACTTAATAATCGTATTCCCTATGCCATCATCTAAATCATTGATGAAGATATTGAACAGAACTGGTTCCAAAATAGACCCCTATGGAACCCCACTTGTTCTGCCCTTCTAGCATGATTATGAACCGTTAATAACATGGCAGTTTATGCTGAAGCTTAGGCTCCGAATTCCTCTCCTTCCCCCATTCACTTCCCAGGCCCTTTAGTCTGAGCTTCAGTGTCAAAACTAGTGATGGGAAACCAAGTCCAGTGAGTGGGCCACATGAGTGGTTCTCCTTTATTTCAGTGGTCCACAAATAGTCAACCTAAAGTCCACTGGGGTTCAACCTGTGGCCAGCGGACCCCTTCTCTGCTCCCCTCCCCCACATGCCTCTTACACATTGGAGCCCTGCACCTCCTACTCTTCCCCTTCCTCACAGCACTTTCGGAGGGACATAAATCCACTGATTTGTGCTCTGTCCTCTCTCTTCCCCCTCCTTCCCAGAGCTTTAACAGCCCCGAAAAGCTGATTCATGGCTGTTCAAGTTCTAGGAGGGAGGGAGAAGTGGGGGACAGAGCGTGAATCAGCCATTCATGGTGCTCCAAAAGTGCTGGGAAGGAGGGGGCGGAGTAGGAAGTGCAGGACTAGTTTCCCAGTGCAAGAGAGGTGCTTGGGGGAGGAAGGGAAACAGGTTGTATGCGGTCTGCAGGTGGAATCCCAGTGGGCCGCAGGATGCCCTCCACTGATAAAAACTGTTATTTTTATCACTGTATTGTGAGTCAAGGAGCCAGAATCTGTTGAAATGGGGTCTGAGATTTGCTGTCGTGGGCTGCCTTTGCAGCGTACATGCACTCTACGACTGTATCTACACAGCAAAGTTATTTCGGAATAATGGCTGTTATTCCAAAATAACTGTGTGTCTACACAGCAATTCTGTTACATTTAAATAATTTTGAAATAACGCTCGGCTTATTCTGACTTCTGTAAACCTCATTCTATGAAGGATAACGCCTATTCCAAAATAGCTATTGCGAAATAAGGCGTGTGTAGATGCTCCACTTCTGCTATTTCGAAATAACCTCTTACCAGGGCCATTCTAATTTATTCATCCTGGGACTCTAAATCAAGAGCACATCCACATTAAGGAAACCTGCCTTAGACTAATTTTGAGGCTTCCCTGTAGTGTAGACATGCTATTTCAAAATAAGTTATTTTGGAATAACTATTTCGGTATAGCTTATTCTGAAATAACTGCAGGGTAGACATCACCTATATGACCCCATGATATTGTTCCAGCTCATGGAGAACCTAGGGCAGTGCACTCCACATTTTTAAGCACAAGATCACTTTTTGAATTCAAATACAATCCAGGATCTACCATAAACCTAAATATCCTTGCTCCATCTCCTTCATGCCTCTCTTCCAAGGCCCTGCCTCTGTTCACTTCATCCTCCCCCATCCTCCCCCCCTTCCACCAGGCAGGGGCAGAGGGCACTGGCTCTGGTCTTGGGCTAAGGGATTTGGAGTGTGAGAGGCACTCTGAGCTGAGCCTGAGGCAGGGAATTGGGGTGCAGGAGGAGGTTCAGGGCACAGGCTCTGTAAGGGAGTTTGAGTCCAGGGGGCTCAGGGCTAGGGCAGAGGCTTGGGATGTAGGAAGGGGTTCATGACTGGAGCAAAGGTTCGGAGCTGGCTCCAGCTGGACACTACTTATCTCAAGTGGCTCCTGGACGGTGGTGCAGTGGGGCTAAGGCAGGCTCACCCCTGCCCTGGCCCTGCACCACTCCCAAAAGCAGTCAGCTAACTCCATCCCAAGTCCTGTTGTGCCCCTTCCATTCTGTGACGATAGACCAGTGGTCCCCAACACGGTGCCCGCGGGCGCCATGGCGCCAGTGGGGGCATTTGTGTGCGTCCGTCAAGTGCTTGGGGCTGGCCTGGCCCTGGGCACGTGGCACATGGCGCACGGTGAGCACCGACCCCAGGAGCGCTGCGGATTGGCCTCCCGCGCTCCGGGCGTGCAGCGCATGGGGGGAGGGCCGGCCCCGGGCACACGGCACTTGGGGGGGAGGGAGCGCCGGCCCCAAGCACGCGGCTCTTGGGGGGGGGGGAAGCGCCGGCCCCAAGCACGCGGCTCTTGGGGGGGCGCCGGCCCTGGGCGCGCGGTGCTTGGGGGGGGAGGGACGCTGGCCCCAGGCGCACGGTGAATTGGCCGCCTGCATTCTGGGCGCGCAGCACTTGGGGGGGGCACCCCGGCCCCAGGTGCACGGTACTTGGGGGGGGGCACCGGCCGCGGGCGTGCGGCCCTTGGAGAGGGCCCCACCCCCAGGTGCGCGGTGCATGGGTGAGCCCCGCCCCCGGGCACGCAGCTATGGGGGGGCCCCGGGGCCCCGCCCCCAGGCACGCAAGTGTCCCCGCCCTCTGGCGCCCAGCGGGCGAACGGCCACGCCCCCTGGTGCCCGGCAACCTCAAATGGTTGGGGATCACTGCGATAGACTATAGGGTGGGAGAGGGGGCACCCTGACATCAATGCCCCCTCCTCTCTCTTTCCTGCCCTGCACAGCAAGCAGGAGGCTGGGGGAGGGGAGACAGGAGGGAGAAGAGGAGGCTGCAAGGCAAAAGGCAGTAGATGCAGAGCAGTGGGAGGAGGAGCAACTGAAGTGCCAGCACTTAATAGCCTCTTGGTTAAACCAGTCAGGATCACCTGGCAGAGGCTCCAAGATCTACCAGTAGATCCTGATCTACTGGTTGGTGACCACTGACCTAGGAGAATGGAGCCTGCTGAAGTACCCACAGTAATAGGACAGGTCACACCCTTGCCCAAGGAAAAGACAGTGTCCTCAGCAGGGTGGATTTGTCTGAGACCCTCTGGTGAAGGCTACTGCCCACTACAGGGTGAAGATGGGGCAGGATAAGACCACTATGGGGAAGGGACAAGAGAGACTACAAAGGAATTGTGTAGTGCCCTCTGCAGGGTGCTGTGAGGAGAGACTCCCAGGGGAAGGCACCACAGGGAGATCAGCTGGTAAAAAGTGAGATCACTAGGGCAGTGGTCTTCAACCTTTTTTGCATGTGTGGGCCCCTACAAAATTTCAAATGGAAGTGCAGGCCTCTCTGGAAATCTATTGTCTATATATACAGTTGAACCAATTCAGTTAGTTTTCAGTCTACAACTTTCACTGACCCCTTAAACCTACTCTGTGCACCTCCAGAAGTCCATGGACCAAAGGTTCACAAATACTGCACTAAGGAAAGTATAGTGATTCCCAGAGGTTGATGGTGTGTTTGGGATCCCATGGGAGGCAGTGTCATTCACACTGAAGGCAGAAGAAAATGGAGTGAAACCCCCACAGAGGAGGGCTGGGGTGACACCACCAGGGCCAAGGTGTGCCCACTACTTGGGAATGGATGGAGAGATGGGATCGCAGGGCAGGACAGTACCCTGTACAGGGGGATAAAGGGGACATGTAACCATATGGATGCGGCAGGGCAACAGCTCTGCTGGAAGATGGAGAGATGAGACCTAAGGGCATGGCAGTGCCCCTGCAGTAAGTGGATGGGAGCTGGGATACCCCGGCTAATGCAGCACCTGCTTCAGGAGAATGGAATAGAGCTGGGATCCAGCGCCCTGCACTAGGATAGATAGGAACTGACCCCCCAGAGCAAACCAGTCTTCCCTGTACGGGGGTGGAATGGAGCCAGGACCGCAAGGCAGTGCCCTTACAGAGAGGTGGATGGGAACAGGCACCCTAGGGGAAGGCAGTGCCTCTGAAGAGGAATGAATAGGAGTGGAGACCCCAGGGCAGGGCAGTGCTGGGGTGGATGGTAGTGGAGACCCCAAGGCAGGGCAGTGCCGGGGTGGATGGTAGTGGAGACCCCAGGGCAGGGCAGTGCCAGGGGTGGATGGTAGTGGGGACCCCAGAGCAGGGCAGTGCTGGGGTGGATGGTAGTGGAGACCCCAGGGCAGGGCAGTGCCAGGGTGGATGGTAGTGGAGACCCTAGAGCAGGGCAGTGCCGGGGTGGATGGTAGTGGAGACCCTAGAGCAGGGCAGTGCCGGGGTGGATGGTAGTGGAGACCCTAGAGCAGGGCAGTGCCAGGGTGGATGGTAGTGGGGACCCTAGAGCAGGGCAGTGCCGGGGGGGATGGGAAGGGGGACCCCAGGGGTGGATGGTAGTGGAGACCCCAGGGCAGGGCAGTGCTGGGGTGGATGGTAGTGGAGACCCTAGAGCAGGGCAGTGCTGGGGTGGATGGTAGTGGAGACCCCAGAGCAGGGCAGTGCCAGGGGTGGATGGTAGTGGGGACCCCAGAGCAGGGCAGTGCCAGGGGGGGATGGTAGTGGGGACCCTAGAGCAGGGCAGTGCCGGGGGGGATGGTAGTGGAAACCCCAGGGCAGGGCAGTGCCGGGGTGGATGGTAGTGGGGACCCCAAGTCAGGGCAGTGCCGGGGTGGATGGTAGTGGAGACCCCAGGGCAGGGCAGTGCCGGGGTGGATGGTAGTGGAGACCCCAGGGCAGGGCAGTGCCGGGGTGGATGGTAGTGGGGACCCCAAGTCAGGGCAGTGCTGGGGTGGATGGTAGTGGAGACCCCAGGGCAGGGCAGTGCCGGGGTGGATGGTAGTGGGGACCCCAGGGCAGGGCAGTGCCGGGGTGGATGGTAGTGGGGACCCCAAGTCAGGGCAGTGCTGGGGTGGATGGTAGTGGAGACCCCAGGGCAGGGCAGTGCCAGGGGTGGATGGTAGTGGAGACCCCAGGGCAGGGCAGTGCCGGGGTGGATGGTAGTGGAGACCCCAGGGCAGGGCAGTGCCGGGGTGGATGGTAGTGGGGACCCCAGGGCAGGGCAGTGCCGGGGTGGATGGTAGTGGGGACCCCAAGTCAGGGCAGTGCTGGGGTGGATGGTAGTGGAGACCCCAGGGCAGGGCAGTGCCAGGGGTGGATGGTAGTGGAGACCCCAGGGCAGGGCAGTGCCGGGGTGGATGGTAGTGGAGACCCCAGAGCAGGGCAGTGCCGGGGTGGATGGTAGTGGAGACCCCAGAGCAGGGCAGTGCCAGGGGTGGATGGTAGTGGAAACCCCAGGGCAGGGCAGTGCCGGGGTGGATGGTAGTGGAGACCCCAGGGCAGGGTAGTGCTGGGGTGGATGGTAGTGGAGACCCCAGAGCAGGGCAGTGCTGGGGTGGATGGTAGTGGAGACCCCAGGGCAGGGTAGTGCTGGGGTGGATGGTAGTGGAGACCCCAGGGCAGGGTAGTGCTGGGGTGGATGGTAGTGGAGACCCCAGAGCAGGGCAGTGCTGGGGTGGATGGTAGTGGAGACCCCAGGGCAGGGTAGTGCTGGGGTGGATGGTAGTGGAGACCCCAGGGCAGGGTAGTGCTGGGGTGGATGGTAGTGGAGACCCCAGAGCAGGGCAGTGCTGGGGTGGATGGTAGTGGAGACCGCAGGGCAGGGCAGTGCCGGGGTGGATGGTAGTGGAGACCCCAAGGCAGGGCAGTGCTGGGGTGGATGGTAGTGGAGACCCCAGGGCAGGGCAGTGCCGGGGTGGATGGTAGTGGAGACCCCAAGGCAGGGCAGTGCTGGGGTGGATGGTAGTGGAGACCCCAGGGCAGGGCAGTGCCGGGGTGGATGGTAGTGGGGACCCTAGAGCAGGGCAGTGCTGGGGTGGATGCTAGTGGGGACCCTAGAGCAGGGCAGTGCCGGGGTGGATGGTAGTGGAGACCCCAGGGCAGGGCAGGGCAGGGCAGTGCCAGGGTGGATGGTAGTGGGGACCCTAGAGCAAGGCAGTGCCGGGGGGGATGGGAATGGGGACCCCAGGAGTGGATGGTAGTGGAGACCCCAGAGCAGGGCAGTGCCAGGGGTGGATGGTAGTGGAGACCCTAGAGCAGGGCAGTGCTGGGGTGGATGGTAGTGGAGACCCCAGGGCAGGGCAGTGCCGGTGGGGATGGGAATGGGGATCCCAGGAGTGGATGGTAGTGGAGACCCCAGGGCAGGGCAGGGCAGGGCAGTGCCAGGGGTGGATGGTAGTGGGGACCCTAGAGCAGGGCAGTGCCGGGGGGGATGGTAGTGGAGACCGCAGGGCAGGGCAGTGCCAGGGGTGGATGGGAGTGGAGACCCCAGGGCAGGGCAGTGCCGGGGTGGATGGTAGTGGAAACCCCAGGGCAGGGCAGTGCCAGGGGTGGATGGTAGTGGAGACCCCAGGGCAGGGCAGTGCCAGGGGTGGATGGTAGTGGAGACCCCAAGTCAGGGCAGTGCTGGGGTGGATGGTAGTGGGGACCCCAGGGCAGGGCAGTGCTGGGGTGGATGGTAGTGGAGACCCCAGGGCAGGGCAGTGCCGGGGTGGATGGTAGTGGGGACCCTAGAGCAGGGCAGTGCTGGGGTGGATGGTAGTGGAGACCCCAGGGCAGGGCAGTGCCGGTGGGGATGGGAATGGGGATCCCAGGAGTGGATGGTAGTGGAGACCCCAGAGCAGGGCAGTGCTGGAGTGGATGGTAGTGGAGACCCCAGGGCAGGGCAGGGCAGGGCAGTGCCAGGGGTGGATGGTAGTGGGGACCCTACAGCAGGGCAGTGCCGGGGGGGATGGTAGTGGAGACCGCAGGGCAGGGCAGTGCCAGGGGTGGATGGGAGTGGAGACCCCAGGGCAGGGCAGTGCCGGGGTGGATGGTAGTGGAAACCCCAGGGCAGGGCAGTGCCAGGGGTGGATGGTAGTGGAGACCCCAGGGCAGGGCAGTGCCAGGGGTGGATGGTAGTGGAGACCCCAAGTCAGGGCAGTGCTGGGGTGGATGGTAGTGGGGACCCCAGGGCAGGGCAGTGCTGGGGTGGATGGTAGTGGGGACCCTAGAGCAGGGCAGTGCCGGGGGGGATGGGAATGGGGACCCCAGGGGTGGATGGTAGTGGAGACCTCAAGGCAGGGCAGTGCCGGGGTGGATGGTAGTGGAGACCCCAGGGCAGGGCAGTGCCAGGGGTGGATGGTAGTGGAGACCCTAGAGCAGGGCAGTGCTGGGGTGGATGGTAGTGGAGACCCCAGAGCAGGGTAGTGCCGGGGTGGATGGTAGTGGAGACCCCAGAGCAGGGCAGTGCTGGGGTGGATGGTAGTGGAAACCCCAGGGCAGGGCAGTGCCGGGGTGGATGGTAGTGGAGACCCCAGGGCAGAGCAGGGCAGTGCCAGGGGTGGATGGTAGTGGGGACCCTAGAGCAGGGCAGTGCCAGGGGGGATGGTAGTGGGGACCCTAGAGCAGGGCAGTGCCAGGGGGGGATGGTAGTGGGGACCCAAGAGCAGGGCAGTGCCGGGGTGGATGGTAGTGGGGACCCCAGGGCAGGGCAGTGCCGGGGTGGATGGTAGTGGGGACCCTAGAGCAGGGCAGTGCCTGGGGGGATGGTAGTGGAGACCCTAGAGCAGGGCAGTGCCGGGGGGGATGGTAGTGGGGACCCTAGAGCAGGGCAGTGCCGGGGGGGATGGTAGTGGGGACCCCAGGGCAGGGCAGTGCCGGGGTGGATGGTAGTGGGGACCCTAGAGCAGGGCAGTGCCGGGGGGGATGGTAGTGGAGACCCTAGAGCAGGGCAGTGCCGGGGGGGATGGTAGTGGAGACCCTAGAGCAGGGCAGTGCCGGGGGGGGATGGTAGTGGAGACCCTAGAGCAGGGCAGTGCCTGGGGGGATGGTAGTGGAGACCCTAGAGCAGGGCAGTGCCGGGGGGGGATGGTAGTGGGGACCCTAGGGCAGGGCAGTGCCGGGGGGGGATGGTAGTGGGGACCCTAGGGCAGGGCAGTGCCGGGGGGGATGGTAGTGGGGACCCTAGAGCAGGGCAGTGCCGGGGGGGATGGGAATGGGGACCCTAGAGCAGGGCAGTGCCAGGGGTGGATGGTAGTGGAGACCCTAGAGCAGGGCAGTGCCGGGGGGGATGGTAGTGGGGACCCTAGGGCAGGGCAGTGCCGGGGGGGATGGGAATGGGGACCCTAGAGCAGGGCAGTGCCAGGGGTGGATGGTAGTGGAGACCCTAGAGCAGGGCAGTGCCTGGGGGGATGGTAGTGGAGACCCTAGAGCAGGGCAGTGCCGGGGGGGATGGTAGTGGGGACCCTAGAGCAGGGCAGTGCCGGGGGGGATGGGAATGGGGACCCCAGGGCAAAGCCATGGCAGGGCAGTTCCCGCTGCAGGGCTGGATGCAGTGGGGACCCCAGGGCAAGACAGTGTCGGGCGGGTGGACGGGAGCCGCCCAGGATGGACACTCCAGGCAGGTGGCGGGGCCATGCGACCTAGGCAGGGGCGGCGGCGGCCCCATCACTCACAGGGCTGGCTGCAATGGCCGCTGCCCGCCCCCGCCGGCTCCGCACAGACGCTGTTCCCCGCTTCCCCGGCCGCCGGCTCCTGCTGCTCCCCGGCTGCCTCCCGCATGGCGCCGCCTCTGCAGGCCGCCCCCAGCGCGGCTGAGAGACGCGCCGGCCGGTTGCCATAGGAGCTCAGGGGCGGGGGAGGGAGGAGCGGCTGGGCCGCCTTGGGGGGGGAGCGCGGCAGGGCGGACGGGCTGAGCAGGACGGAGCTGGGCCCGCAGGACACGTGGGGAGCGGACGGGCGCTCCTGGCTGTACCTAGTTCCGCCCTGCGCCTCCACGGCGCTCCCCGGCCTGGGTGAGCGAGCAGCAGGCAGATGGGGGAGCGAGGCGAAGAGAGTGGCCCAAGGCGCCCCAGGGCCGGAAAGCCTGCCCAGCAACGAGGCGTGAGTTCTGCCTCCCCATGCCGAGGAAGCAGAAGACAGCAAACTCTTGTAGCATCCTCTTCCGTCGGCGTTTAGACTGTACCTTCTCAGGTCAGGGATTGCCTCTTCCAGTGCCTTTGGAAAGAAAGACTCTTGCACATCTGAGGCTCTATCACACTCTACATTAATTAAATAAACTCTCACCTCCTCCTTTGCTGTCTCACTTTTTGGGTCTTCCAAACGTTTTAAAAGCCAGCTAAGGTAGTTGGCTAAACTGTCCTTTTCACCAGCCTGTGATGTTTGTCCCATTGCTAGGATTGGTTCTAGCTCAAGGCTAGGACCATCCAGTTTCTTTGACTTATTTATAGCACACCGCTTAATAATATTTTGCTGTCTTATAAACCAGGCCGAGCCTCTTAATGAGTCAAAGCATTAAATATTAAAATTGAGTGTGGGTTTTTAACTGTTTATCTGAAAGGTTTGTACAATTTACTATAATGGACATGGAATATGCACACTGCATTATTCTTTGCAACATCTCTACAGGTTGCCAGCATTATTCGTTTTAGAAGCATAGCGATTTAAAGGAGATGACCTACAGAAAATACATAATAGTAACCAAAACTACTGCTTAATTGGTTGGGTATTGTAGATTTATAGTCTAATTTTGCTAATAATGACATTTTCAAACTGTATAAGATTAAGCATCTTCTAATGAATAGAATACATTATAACAAATCACAGCTTTCTTTGCCTCTTGTTTTATTTAGCCTAGATTTGAGAAAATCAGCTGGTATTTAATGTAATACATTCAGAACGCCACCAGATGGAGGTAGGGTTGCAAGGAGTGCCTGATGCTGCTCTGGTGGAAACCTGAAGTTTTTCTAGTCACATTAATTGGGGCAGTCTCAGGTAGGCCTAGACTTTTGAATTTTGAAGAAACTGAAATTAAAGCTTGTTTTATGGACCTATTTATATGGATGCATAGTTTTTAATTAGTAAAGAGTCCCATATATGGAATCATGACTTTGAAAACTTGGGCTTATCTATGCTTGTTATTTTTAGCTGTGTTTTAACACTTTAACCTGCGCTAACACATTCATAAATTCTCATGTAGACCCTGCCCTAGGCTTTGAGTTCAGCTTAATTAGTGGTATATGTCTGTGTAGCCAGACAGGAAACCCCCTTGTAACATCCATTTTTGCTTGCCTGGAGCATACAGGGCACACAGAGCAGAAGGCCCAGGCTGCTGTGACCATGAATGGCTGTAAACAGAGATACGCCAATTGTTGACCAAGAGGCTGCGAAGGAGTGTCCTTGACTCAAACCCATATTGATACGAACACACAGCCGCCCTCAGGTGGAGGAATCTCTTACCCAGTAAAAGAATATCCGGCACTCCTAATTTAGCTATCTTCCTCTCTTGCAAGTGTAAATTAACTTGAAACTTGCTTGTAAGAACTGGCGCCACAAAACAGACCAGTACAATTCGGCATCTTAGATAAGAAAGAGGATATGGGCCCCCAGGGGTATAAAGATGGGTCCAGCAGCACATTTTCTCTGAGTGTCAATCTACCATCTATCTGCTAGTCGGGTTAGGTGTTTGATCTCCCGAGGTTCCAGAGGGGACGCCCACCTCGTATTCGTCTTTCCTAGGAATTGAGAGACTGGCCCTGGCCTGACACGCTGGAGTCGAGAGGCACAGAAAGGGGTAAAAATTGTACCTGGATGTGGTCCTTTGTTTAAGTATATATATATATATATACACACACATAGTGTTAGAGCTCTTTAAAGATTAAGCTGCCACTTGGTACCATTATTTCTATCTTTACCTTTTTCCTGTAATCATTTTTAAGATCTATCTATCTATCTATCTATCTATATATATATATATATATATATGCTAGCATTTAAGAAATAGAGCAATAGCCATTGTAACCATATGATTTATAAGCTTCTTTAATAAACCTGTAACTGTTTAAGCTTTAACCTGACTCCTTCAGTTGCTGTAATAGAACCAAGCACAATTTAAAAGAACTTCAGCCGGTCATAAAGGAACAGACATAGGGAGAGCTTGGGCATTTGGATCTGTGTCACTCCCAGGTGACAAGATCCGTTGGGGCACCTTTTCAGCCTTTCCTAGGCTGCCCTCTGCGAAGGAACCCCTGTGTTCTAGCAGCTAAAATCTAAGGTGTAATAAACTCTTCCTATATAACGGGGCGTCTGCTGGCCACCCTCTGCGATGGGACCCCGGTCCTAGCAGTAAAGACACAGACATTAAACCTTTTCTCGGAAACATACACACACACACTGCCCTGACCGACGGCTGACAGTCTGTGTGCTGGAACACAGTCTAAAATTTACTATCCTATTAATAAAAGTGTTAAAACACCACTAAATTATGAAAATGTAGACAAAATCCATGCCACTGTCATGCCTAGATCTCCATCACTCTTCTATGATACTGATGTGGTTTTCACTAAAGGGTTGCATTCACTTTCTGTAGATACACTAAGTAGAATTGCCAAACAATGTGATGATTAAACAGTACTGTACTTTGAAATTTCACTTCGCAGTTGCAGTTCTGTAATACTACTTTTGTAAAACTTTTCATCTCCAACTACTTTACAAAGGAAGGCAAGTCTCCACAGTACAGAAAGATGAAAGATTCTACACAGAAGGTCATTAGCAAAACTGGAAACAAAACCTAGGTCTCCTGATTTCCAGTCAAATGCATTACCTAATGGGCTGCCTTCTGGGCAGACGGCATTGCTGAAAATATACCATTATCTTCACCACCACAATTAATTTGAATGCAGCTTCCTGACAAAAAACAGTTATTTTTCACATCAGAAACATCCTGTATAATTCCTTGAAAAGTCATACCTTTACAATGATAGCAATAGTTTTTGCGTCATACATAAGGTGCTTTTTTAAACACATGCTATAGATAAATCAAAGCTATACACAACTTTCTTTCCACACTCCAGGAAAAATAACTTAGGTTTGATAAAGTGCTAGTTAATAATCCATGGTGCTGCCTGCCCCCCCCCCCCCCATCAGAGGCAGCAGCAGGGGGAGGTATGGTAGGGGAGGCTTTATGAAGCAACCCTTGTCCGTGGGGGGTCCCAGCAGGGAGCTGGGCCCTCCTGTGGACAGGTTGCTGGGCCCCCCTGTGGACAGGTTGCTGGGCCCCCCTGTGGACAGGTTGCTGGACCTGGCATGATCCAGGACTGGGCAGTCCCAGCTCACACGGGTCCAGGACCGCTGCAGCTCTGCATTTTAAATTTAGTAAGAACCAACTGGCTCAATTAAAATACAGAGCTGCAGCAGAGATGCACTCGGCGCAAGCTGGCACTGAGGAATCCCGGCTTATGCTGGGTGTGGGACCGTTGCGGCTCTGCATTTTAAATGCAGTAAGAGCCACCTGGCTCAAACCGGTAAAGGAACTACCCCCACCGCAGCTCTGCGATTTAAATATAGTAGGAGCGGGGTGCACAGGCAACTCGGCTCTTACTACATTTAAACTGCAGGGCCACAATGGGGGTAGGTCCCAGACCAGTGCAAGCACCTTCCCTTATTGACTAATCATGTAGTCGATACAAATTGTATTGACTGCATGATTAGTCAATTACCTGCCTCTTAATATGCTTACTTCACTTATGAAACTATTGCTTGCTTTGGTAAGGACTGAGCCTATTGTTGAGGCAAAGTGTTAAACCCTCATTTATGTTTCCTAAAACTTTGTATGCTCAAGTTTAAAGCACTGCCATGACAGCTTTTTAATGCGACAGTGTGGTCAAGTTAAGAGGGCTGGCAGAGAGCGCTCTCAGGCTACATCTACACAGCAAGACAAAACTTGAATTTAGCTTCAAACTTTAGCTACATCACTTGTGTAGTTTAAGTTGAAATAGCTTAATTCGGCTTTTGGTGCTGTCTATGCAGCAGGCAGAACACTCTTCCTTCAACTTCCTTTAGTCCTGGTAAAAGGAAGGTTACAGGAGTCAAAGTAAGAAGTCCTCCAGCTGACCATTATTTCAAAATAATGGCTTGCAGTGTAGACAGTCTCTTTGTTATTTCAGAATAATGTCAGTTATTTTGAATAATGCTGCTATGTAGACATACCCTCACTAATCCACCTCCATTAGAGGAGTAGCTAACTGTATAGGAAGCCTATTTACACTTGTGCTTTACTGCACTGTAACATGCTGTGCGTGTGAGAGTGTTTTTTCACACCCTGAGTGAGAAAGCTACAGCATAGTAACTTGCCACTGTAGACAACGGTTAAGACAAAGAGCTGTGTTAACAGATGACTACATTTTCTTGATGAACAAAACAAGGAAGAATGCTCTATATTGTGCTAAGACTAATTCCAGCCTGGAGCAAGAATCACAAAAATCAACAAGACAGTGATCTTATATATGAACTTTAGGGCTATGTCTACATAGGAGGGTTCTTGTGCAAGAATCTGCAGAGTGTTCAAACTGCCTGCCCGCTCTTGTGCAAGAAGATTTACAGTACAGCATGGTAAGAGAGGGCTTCTCATGCAAGAGCTACGATCTTTTCTAACAGGCGTAAGCTCTCTTGCGCAGGAGCTCTTGTGCAAGAGGGCAGTGTGGACGCTGGGCAGGGGTTTCTTGTGCAAGAGCCCTATGGCTAAAATGGCCATCACAGCTTTCTTGCACAAGAGAGCGGCCACACTGCAATGGATGCTCTTGCGCAAAAGCACATCTCGCACATGGCAGTGTGGACATTTTCTTGCGCAAGACTTTTTGGAGAAGAACCCTTGCACTAGAAGTTCTTGCGCAAGAAGCCGCCAGTGTAGACATAGCCTAGATGTTTCCCTTCTTCAATGGCCCTCTTGCATCCCACGTAAGTTAACCACTTTTCTGGCCATTTTGTGTGGAGTGAGACAGATGCCTTACCCATTCTCACAAATAGTAGGTTAGGTGTTTAAGCCACCTGACTGCGGGAGATAGGTTCCTGGTTATGCGTCTTGTGTTTTTGCAGCCTGGAGTTGGGTCACTATTTCTGTGAGGAGGTTGGACTCAAGAAACACCCCTCATCAGCATCTCCCATTGGCTAGTTTACCTGAGTTGCCAAACTGACTGACTGTTGATCATATGCTAGAAGGCCTGCCTCTTCCCAGTCATTATTTAAGCATATAACTTAGGCTTTGTAGATCACAGTGTTGTTCCTGTAATTTCTAAGTGCCTCAAAGGCAAAGCTGAGCTTTGCAATACCCTTTTATGATCTGATCCTGAGCTACTTGGAGAGAAAGGTGCTGACAAATAGAGAAAATGCTAGAGTTAGACTACACTGTGTTACCAACACTGGTGATTTAATTGAGAGTTTTATCATGTTTGGTGTAAGTCTTAAAGCTTTAGCTACTGGAGTCATGAGAAAACATGAGAATCTACTTTAGACTAAAACCTGGAAGTAAGTTTCTAACTGTCATGGTTGCAGAGAAAAGCTGGACAATATAACTCAAGTGCATACCAAAAAGGTTCAATAGCCAGAAAATACATCATTATCTCTCACTGTTTATTATTTTCAAATCACATGGTTTTTCATCAAATCTCATATCTTGTGTGCCCGCCTCATGATATTTGAATGTTCCAGATTAGTAATACTGGCCTCTCTTCAGTTAAAAAGGGGATCAAATAAGGAACTGAACTCAGGGTACTGTCTAAAATGTAGTGAGAATTTATGAGAAAATACACAAAATGAAATATGTGACTACAATGGTGTCCTGACATTTGTGTTAGAATCAACTATACAAGATGTCAGCATGAATCAGATATACTACTAAGGTCCCTTCTGCTTTGCAAAAATGTTTCAACCGAATCAGACAACAGTGTTTCATTTAACTTTATGTGTTTCAGATTGTAGACAGTGCACTTGAACATTATTCCTTAACTAATTTTGAAGGCGAGTGTAATGAGGATCTTTAATGACAGTCATCTCTATCAATAAAACTAAACTTGAACAGCTTCAATACCTTTAGGAAAATGCTCTTGGTCTATCAATAGACAACTCCATTGATTATAAGGCCATCAACAAAGATCCACAACACAAACAATATTTAGTGTTAACCATATATTTTGGAGTGTCCCCTGTCTAAGTTAATTGCATTCAATTGCATGCACTTTTAGAAGAGTTAAAACAAGTGTCTCAAGTCACAAAGTTTAACACAAACATTGACTATCAATTTGTGCATAACCTGCTAGACTTTTTTCACTTAACAGTTAATGTTCCAGCTCACTCCAAGACTTGATATTAGTGCTTTAGACTTTAATTACATTAGGTCCTTACTAATTTAGAGACCACTAAATTTACTAATGTATGTAAGTGATATGTCAAAGTATATGGTCATTTGTCTTGCAAAAATAATTGAATCTAAATCATGAGATTTCCCTCTATAATATCTCCCATTAAATCTTTTCTGAGAAGTGGAGAGAAACCACTAGTTTTGCATGGAAGTATAAAGAATGTCATGTTACAAAGAGGAAGTGAAATTCACATTCAAAAGTTTAAATAATTTTTTTTTAAGAATCTGGCACACAATTTGTGCAACTTTCTACAATTTCAAAAAGGTAGTGATATATGTCAGTCCTTCTAGCAATATCAAATGCAGTTTCATCCAAGTTATTTTTTAGATTTGGTTTCAGATAACGATTCATCAGCAGAAGTTCAAGAGTTTCTTTACTCCCTTTGTTTCCTGCTGCAAGATGCAATGGTGTCAGCAGTCCATTTGTTTGAGCATTGATATCTGCACCATGCTGAAGTAAAAATGAAGCCACCTTTGTATTGTTCCACTTACATGCGCTATGTAGAGGAGTCCAGCCATCCACTGTCAGTGCATGGACATCTGCACCTTGGGCAATCAACTCACGCACAACATCTAAATGTCCACTGTAGGCAGCTCGATGGAGGGGAGTGTACTGATCTTCATCTTGGACATTAACAGGAGCTAGTTTTTGAGAAAGGAGCCTGTTCATTGTGCTAAGCTATGTAAGAAAGACAGACAGTTTAATGGAACCCTCACTCAATGAGATGCATAGCTTTTATTTCTACAATTTAGAGACAGCCTGATATGCAGTCAAAGGAAGTTTATAATATTTGTCTCAGGAAGAAGGTTGTACATAAACAATTTTTAAATTATACCAATTATTTTACTGTTGCTGTTTCTTTTGAAGACCAGACATGAACTCACTGGTACATAAAATGCATGTGTGAACATACACACGCAATAGATATGTAACAAGTATAATTAAATAAGGTAAATTTATAGTCTGTTGACTGTAGTGCATACAGGATAAAGTACCACTTAAAACAGGGGAGAGGAACTTCTTCTGGTCCGGGTCCACTCACCCACAGGAAAAAAAAAAAAAAAAAAAAAAAAAAAAAAAAAACCAAACAACAACAGTTGGAGGCTGCACACAAGTAAAGAGAAAAAAAATCACAAGACCATAAAACAAAACAAAAAACCCACCCCTCACTGACGTGGCCCCTGACTGAAGGAGAAAGAAACACCTCCACATTCCCCTTGCACACAGAGCTTCAGGTGGGGAAGCCCAACCTAGTAGATTTTGGGTCCTCCAACCCTGTGGGGGGTAGGGGCTGGAGCATGGGCTCCCCAATGCTATGGGGTACCCCTAAGCCTCAGAGGCAAGCTGGGGGCCTCATTTGCTGACTTGAAAGGCAAGTCAACTCTGTGGATTAGCTTGCAGGACCTGGCCCCAAATATTCCAGGTCCTGTTAGCTTGGCTCCCATTATGCTTTGCAAAATATGACAATTGTGGCTAAATTCTTAATTTTAAACATAATCCAGGTAGATACCAATATAAGGTAATACAGTCAAAAATACTTTATATATAAAGTGGATCAACTTCTTCTTACCCGATTTTTTTCTGCTGCCCAAAGCAACAGTTTTTCTGGATTATTCTCCAATTTTTTTTCTTGCATTTGGAACCACTCCTCGCTTTTTTCCTCCTCATCTTCTTCTTCTTCAGACTCTCCGGACCAAAGACTCTGAGTTCCTATAGGAATTAGATGTCTGTGTGTCTCCAACAATTCAAGTTGGTTAAAGTTCTCAGTAAATTCCAGTAACTCTTCTCTGTCATCTTTTCTATTGTCTGTATTTTTCATGTCTGATTGTCGGCTTTCATCCATTTTTAGTTAGCAGCTGTAAATGCCAAATGTAAATAATTAAATATTTTTTTCTTTCTCACACAAATAAATTATCAAAAGATAAATAAAGTGCTGTTCCAACAACAACACAATAAAACACTTTCTAAAAGCAACTTTAAGAATGACAGTTTTAAGTATTTTTTACCAATCTGGCTATGTAAACAGGAACTGGATTAGCTGCAATTAACATCTTTGCTGCCAAAACCCACGAGAAACAAAAGTGCTTGTACAGAAAAAGTATGACATCTATAAATGATATAGATTATATGGAGCAGCATTGAATATGCATTCTGCATAGTGTGCTTGGAATACCCAAGTGGATTAATATTTGCGTTTCCAGAATTAGTTTTTGTTTCTCTTTTGAGTTGTAGCAATAATGACTTATCTATACTTTTCCCCCAGAAGGATTCTGAGCCTGGGGTGGCTAAAGGTCCAGATGAAGGGAGAAAGAGGAAGAACATTGAGCATTTCATCTATAAAGCACCAATGCTAGTAGAGAAATTCATGACTGGGGCAGAAAGGAAGCTTTGGTGCCTCCACTACCTCCGTATAACAAGGAGTTTACCAATCTTTAAAATTCAAACAGAAGGGATGGATGCCTTTTTCTCCATTCTCTAATCTCTAAGTCACCTATCCCTTTTGGCTCCTGCTCCCAGGTTATAGCTGATGCACAGCTGACCTGCCAGCTAACATTGTAGTTAGCAGGGTAGCTGGTCTAATTCCACTTCCCCAAATTTCCTCTTGTTCTGATGATGCAAAACATCTCAGGTGCCAGGACACTGCGGCACCCATTCACAATGCCCTTTGAATGCCACCCAGGGTCTTAAGATTTGAAATGACCTGGCGTAGGCAGGACCTCAGGGTCACACGCCACCTGACAGCAGATTCAAATTGCTGATACCAGGGTCCGCTTACCAATTCCCCTGCGCCACTCTGGTAGCACCGAGACGAGCGCAGACCACCCACCGCCCCCTTCCCCCCCAGCCCTGCTTCCGAGCTGTGACTGCGCCCGGCCTGAGCTGCTACGGGGGCAAAAACCCTCGTCCTAGCCCCACGCCCAGCATGTTCTGCAGGGCGGGGCGGGGCGGAGAGAAAGGGGCGGGGCTGGTTGGCGTCAGTCGCGCTCCTCCTCTACGTGAAAGCACACAGACGGAACCCAGCACACTTCCGGGTGCGCAGCTCCTCCCGGAAGTGGCCACAGCGCGGCCTGTGGGTGGTTCCAATCTGGCCAATGGCGTCCCGGCTTTGCCCTAGCCTAGAGGAGCGCAGGGTACGGTGCGCTGGTGGGCAGATATCGCGAGAGGATATTACTCCCTCCCCCCCCCTTCAGCGCTATGGAAACCGAAAGCGCGGCGAGGAGGCGCGGGGTGCTACCGCGGCGCTAGGCCTGCAGGGTGAGGCTGCGAGAGCGGGAGCGCGCTCTGCTGGTGCCTGCTCGTCACAGCCGGGGCTGCGGGGACAGCCGCTCCGCAGGGCGGGGCACTGGTGCAGAGGCGGCGGGAAGAGGCCCGCAGTGTCCTGGGTTGCCCCACCCCCGCCAGCTGCCTGGCATCGCTGACGCCTCCCTGCTCTGAGGGGAGGCAGCGCAGCGCGGTGTGTGCGCCCGGCTCTGCCGCCTCGTGCAGATACAAGCGCTGTTGGCCCGCTCACGTGGCGGGATTGAACGGGGGGCTGGGGGCGCCACGGCTCTGGGCGGGGGGCTGTCACGCGGTGGGGCGGCAGTGCGGGGCCGTAGCGCGCGCGCGCCAGTGGGTTCCTCAGACACCTGGGTCCGCAGCGCTCAGCGCTCCCCCTTGCGCGGGAGGGAATGGCCGCTCGCTCCTTCCCGGCATCAGGTCTCCATGGGCCAGCTCTGGGCCTCTAAGGCCGTGCGCACGGGCTGTGCTTCCCCTCTGATTGCTTGCGGGCCGCTGCCAGCCGGGCCCCCCCCCTCATTTGAGGAACTTTGGAAGCCCAAAGCCCTGTTTCTGGGGCAGCTTCTGAGCCGCTTTGGTGCCCAAGGGGCAGCAGTGGAGAATCGTCATGCCCCATATATTTGATTTCATTGTGTCTCAATGCAGTTGATTTTTTTAAAAAAAGTGTGATTTTATTAAATACAACTGGCTTTCTATATTTTTTTTTAAAAAAGAGCAAAACTATCAGTGCAAAACTGTGTAGGTGGCATGAACTCAATTTTATGTACTTCATTGTAATCCATTTGTATTCTTATATTTTAGGCACCATTATCTGTATTTGAAGCTAGAACTGACTATTCTGCCTTGTGTGACCCATCAAGCTCTCTTCAGAACTGCTCAGTAAGAAGTCCTAGCCACTTGGTGCCATTCTAAGTGCAGAGATGAGTCCCATTAACTCACTGTAAGCTTGTGTTTTTGTGTGTGTTTGTTTCCAGGCCCATAACCTCCCTGTGCAAAAAAAAGTTCTGTTCCATTTGCAAGAAAAAAGTCAAGTGGCCAAGCTATTCAGGTTAAAAAAAAATGAATTAAATGGTCTCAGGTAGAGTGACCAGATGTTCTGTCCTGGTGGCAGGGCAAAGCTGCAGCATGCAGGGCTAGCTTCTTCCCCCCTGCTAATCTGTTAGTGCAGCCTGTCCTGCATGCCTAATCTCAGTGCAGTCAGACGCCAGCTGGTAGCCAGTTACGTTTCGCCTCCGCTGTCCTATTGGCCCTTTACATGCTACCCTTCTTGCCTCTCCCTGCTTTGCCCTCCCCACCTCTCCAGCCCTGCTGCTCTTCCGTACCACTACCACCTCCTCCTCCCCCGGTCTCTGTGGGGCATGTCTCGTTCCCATTGCTGTGCAGAGCACCACTCATCTTACCAACAGCCTGTCTGACAAGCTCCTTCCTTTCCCCATTGCTTCTGGATGGGCTGGCACCCAAGGAAATCTGAAGACCCTGTGGTCCAGAACACTGACTGGGAGTAAACAAGCCCTGCATGTGCCAAAATCCCGTACAGCACTGGCACATGGAAGCCTCTCACGCCCCTTCTTCCCCCCTCATGTAAGAGATGTCTATGAGAGACTGTGTGTGAGATATCTCTCCCCGTGCAAATCCTAAAGCTTTAAAGATAAAGTAAATAAGACTTAAATTACTACTCCTTTTTAACAGGGTCTCAGTCAACTTGATATTTGAACTCTTATATTACATAGTTCTGATCTCTTTCCATTGAACTCGTTTGAATATGAGTACTGATTGTATCTCTTTTAACTGGGACTCCCTGGTCCGGCATGGACCACGGATATTCCTGGACCACACTGTCCAGGAAGAGGGAGGTCTGGCGGTGGGGCAGGAGCACCGTAAGGAGCAATGGCAACTCAGACAGGAGCAGTGTGTATGTGGGAGGGGAGAAGGGAGGATGGCCATCATGGCAGAGAGTTCTTGCTCCAGCGGAGCTCCCTGGCCCGGTTGCTGGGGAGCTCTACCCTGGCTGCAGCTGTGGACCTCCTCGCCCCTGCCAGGGAGCTCTGGTCCTGTCCCTGGCTGCAAAGCTCTAGCTGCATTCTGGCTCCAGCAGCTAGGGAGCTCTCGCCCCAGCTGTGGAGCTCTGGCCTTGGCGCTCTGGCCCAGCAGTAGGGGGGCTGGAGAGAGTCCTAGGGGACTGAGGCAGCAGTGAGGGCAGGCTGGAGCCGTAACCCGGTGGCAGTGCAGCCACAATGGGAGGAACCTTCTCTGTTCCGGCAAAACCCCTCTTTTGGGACCAGTCAGGTCCTGTGGGTGCCAGACCAGCGAGGTCCAACCTATAATTTTACTGAGTAGCCTATATTTAGCATAGGGAAGTATGGTCACCCTAGTTTCAGGTGTTTGCTCAGGCCATTTCTCTAAACCAATATTCGTGGTTTTATGAAGACTTTTTTTCCCCTTTAGGGTTAGATCCTTAAAAGGGATCCACAGGGTGCAGCCCCACATCTGCAAGGATCCATTTGCAGGATATAGCCCATAACATCTTTTACTTACGGTAAATCTAGGTGTTGTTTGAAACAAATGTAGATTAAACATGAGACATTTGGTTTTTAAGTTCATGGTATCCTGTTAATGCTACAAAATATAAATCTTTGTTGTAGACTGCTGTGTCTTTGGTAAATTTTGGTACAATGGTTTATTGTACTAAAGACTGGAAATAGCTGAATTCAGAATACAGGTTTTTTATTTTTTTTAATTAAATTTAGGAATGAAGAAGATACCTTCAAAATCTTGGTTGCTACTGACATTCACCTTGGGTACTTGGAGAAGGATCCTGTGCGTGGAAATGATACATTTGTAACTTTTGATGAAATTTTGAGACATGCTCAACAAAAAGAAGTAAGCAGTCTTACACATTTTGGAAAATAAGGCACTGAGACTGTACTTTGGATGCTTTCCAGAAAATATGAGGAAGGTTGGCTTCAGTCCTGTGTCTAGATCTTGTGGAGCCCCTTAAAGATTGCAAGATTGGGCCCTTGTTCTGAAGTCACCTCCCCCGCCCCGGCGTCTGGACTCCCTGCTGTGCCTGGGCATCCTGTCGGGGCGGCTGCCTGTGAGCAGCTGGCGCACCGCTGGTATGCCGTCTCCGGCGCTGCTCAGCTCCCGGGCTGCGGCACGCCTGGTGCTGCGGCTCCACCCACTGCCCCGAGAGCCGCCAGGAAAGCTCCAGAGTGTGGGGTGCCTCTGCCCTGTCACAGATATACTTACTCATTTACTCTAATAAATTAGTTTTAAAGAAATTGGGGTAGAACACTTGTAAAATATTGTTGGGATCTTCTTTATCATTGATTTTTTTAAGAACATCTGTGATATTGCTTTGCAAAGAATTGTATGTTTTTGTTGTCATGGTTTTGTCTTTTTGCAAATTGTGCTTTTTATTTTTTCTGAATAACTGCTAGATTGTAAAATAAGATTAAATTAATTTAACTACAAATATTTTCGGTTTTACTTGTTTTAAAGTCTATAATTATGGTATTAACTTTAAAGACCTGGTAAGAAATTTAATATACTGAAAACTAAAATTAATGTTTTACAATAGCATGTAGAGAATTGCTTTTAAGATAAAACACAATGCCATTTGACTGTAACAAATCTCTTGATCTGTGCAGGTAGATTTTATTTTATTAGGTGGGGATCTTTTTCATGAAAATAAACCTTCCAGAAAAACACTACACACCTGCATTGAATTATTAAGAAAATACTGCATGGGTGATCGTCCTGTACAATTTGAAATTTTGAGTGACCAGTCAGTCAATTTTGGTTTTAGCAAGTAAGTATATTTACAGTGATGAAGTGCCTATGTTGTACATTTGCTCATTAGACACTAGAAACAGTAAGCTGCCAGTGGAGTAGAGGTAAGAGTCTGGTCCTGTAAACTGCTTATTGGCAGACCTCTATAAGTCAGTGGATTTCTGTGCACTTTCAGTAGTCCACAGAGCAGCTTGCAGCGTCAGCTCTTGAGTCTATTTTCTGACCATTTCAGACTTGTTAAAAATTCTTAAGAACTTTACCATCTTTGGATGACTTGTCTAATTTATTATTATTATTATTGCATATAATATGTAGGCCCAGTATTTGAAACTTAATGTAAGAATGCTCATTTGAACAGACACCAAATACAATAGCACTGCTTGTTAGAAGAGAGGAGTGATTTTGATCAAAGTATTTGTAGGATTGGGCCTCCATAATCCTAGCTAGGCTTTTGAGTTTTTAGAACTAAAGGATTCTAACATCATAAATTAAACACATTGCTCAGTGTTTTGAGGACAGAAATCAAATGTGAATATGTTGAAAAGGTGTTTTGTTGGTTTTGTTTTGTTTTTAATAATGCAGAATATATCAAACAAGTTTTCAACTAAGGATCTCAATTATTGCTTAAAATGTTAACCAGTTAAATGTTAACCAATCAGCATCACCCGGGGTAACCAGTTACCCTACTTTCAACCTTAAGTACAACAAGTGTGTACCAAGTGTACGCTGTGATGCAGTACATTCCACACTTCAATATTTATCCAAATTTATGTAGTGTCTTGCTTCCTCTAAAGCCTTGCCCACTGCCTAACTATCTTAGCTACATGTATGAACTCCAACTTCAGAATCTGAGCACCTTTACTCTTATAAATATACCAAGCAATCATGTCTGCCAGTCAAGACCTGCTCCCCACCGTGGAGCCAGTCCCTCCCTGCTTTTGCGAGCGAAAGCAGTGTTGATATCCCCATTTCACATGTAGGAAATTGTAGTACAGAAGTTCTGGCTCATAGACTCATAGACTTTAAGGTCAGAAGGGACCATTATGATCATCTAGTCTGACCCCCTGCACAGTGCAGGCCACAGAATCTAACCCACCCCTCTTAGAATAATCCTCTCACCTATATCTCAGATATTGAAGCCTTCAAATACTTTGAAGGCCCCAACATGCAGAGAGTCCTCCAGCTGTGATCTGTGCCCAATGCTACAGAGGAAGGCAAAAAACCTCCAGGGCCTCTGCCAATCTACCCTGGAGGAAAATTCCTTCCCGACCCCAAATATGGCGATCAGCTAAACCCTGAGCATGTGGGCAAGACTCACCAAAGGTATTTAGGCACCATGATTTCAATGGCAGTTAAGGTCCTAAATACCTTTTGAGGTTCTGGGCCTAAGTGACTTGCCAAGGTCACCCAGGAAGTTTTATGATGCAGTAGGAACTTGACCTCATGTCTCTCAAATCTAAACTGTTGCCTTTCAACCACTGTCCTTCCTCTCTTAGTCCCTTTTTAATATAGGTGAAGTGAAATCTCATTTAGTAATCACCTGCTTGAGAATCTTGCTGAATGTGTCTTTATTAATGTTCATAAAATGTCTTCATATGTAATAAAGTTTATGTATCAGTTACAATTATTTTGATAAGAAAAAACTGTATGACATATTCTGTGTATGCAAACAGCTTGTAAAGAAACGTAAAACTTTTTTTCTATTCAGATTTCCATGGGTGAACTATCAGGATGGGAATCTCAACGTTTGTATTCCAGTTTTTAGTATTCATGGCAATCATGATGATCCCACGGGGGTAATTATTTTAGTGATGGCAAGAATTATAACATTGCACAGATACAAGTATATTTTTTTCCCTTTGAGAACAGGTTACTAGTATGAATCATTCCATTTCACTTTTAAGTTTCCTTTTTAATTTACTGGGTGGATTTTCCAGAGTCCATTGTTTTTTCACGTCAGACTCAAACCAAGGATGTTAAGGACTAGTTGACTATCCAATAAGAATTTGCTTATTGGATAGTCTATCGACTAGTCGATTTCACCCCCTTGCTGCCTCTATGAGATTCTGGGGAAATGCTGCACGGTGCCTAGAATCAGTTGCGGAGTCCCCAGCTGACCACAGGCTCGATGGCTGCCCCTTTGAAATACGGAGGCAGCATTTCAAAGGGGCAGTGCCACACAGCTGAGCTGGGGATTAGCTGGGCAGCAGCTGCCCCTTTGAAATGTTGCCTCCACGTTTCAGAGGGGCAGCCCTGGAGCCCGGGGTTCCAGCTGACCCCAGGCTTTGTGCAGCATTTTCCCAGAACCCGGGGTCAACTGGGGAGTCCCTAGCTGGTCCTGGGTTCCGCTGAAATGCCGCATGGAACTGGGGTCAGCTGGGGAGTCCCCAGCTTTAACCTGGGCTCCACGCAGCATGTTGCACAGTATAGAGCCTGGGGTCAGCCGGGGACTCTTTAGTCCCCCACTGACCCCGGGCTCCATGGCTTTGAAATGCGCAAGAGCCCCTGCTAGAGACTCTTCTATATTTCAAAGGAGGAATGCAGAACTCTGCGTATAGCCCAGGGCCAGCGGGAAGTCCCGCTGACTCCAAACTGCATGTGGTTGCCTGCTTTGAAATGTACAACAACCCCAGAGGGGCTGTTGTACATTTCAAAGGAGGAATGTGTAAGTGCCTATCAATTAGTCGAGTAGTTGATGGAAATTCCACCGACTACTTGACTAGTCAATTAACTGTATTTTAACATTTTTAACTCAAACAATCATGTTTTAGGCTTTACGTCCAATTATTAACAGGGGTGGGAAGACAGGATATGGGACCACATAGTCTGCCTATCTAATACCTTATTTTAGGGATATCTAAACCTACAGATGACATAAGGCATCTGTTCATAAATGTTTTCATTATGCATTTAACACAGAGAATTTGTAATATAGGATTTTTACTATTCTTCACAATCTACCTCTAAAACAAGCTATTTAATAAAAACTATAACTTGATAGTTCATACTGAACAATCAATTTAGCCAAGCCATCCTTAAGGCTTCCTTTCTATTATACTTTGGTGAACAAAGTAATAGTTAATTAAGACACAATCTTAAAAGTTGAATTTAAATACAAATTAATTATCTTTCTGTTCTTTAATATTTTCAATAGGTAGATGCACTGTGTGCATTAGATATTTTAAGCAGTGCAGGATTGCTGAATCATTTTGGACGCTCATCATCTGTAGAGAAGATAGACATTAGTCCCATTTTGCTCCACAAGGGAAGCACAAAAATTGCTCTATATGGATTAGGTAAGCTTCTTTTCTATTCATCTAGATATTTCCAAAGCATGTCTAGATCTTTGTATCAAAGGGCTATATTTCCTTTTTTATTGAGCTCTATATTCTTACTTCATATAGCTATAAAGAGCAAGATAAATAATCTTAGAATCAATATTTCTGCGGGAGTGTGTTAGACACAGCTTGTGAGGGGTTTGGGGTGCGATCACCCCCTCTCCGCACAAGAGGGGGGCTCGGCGGACCCCTACACCCTCTTTTTGTCTATCTTGTGCCCCGGACCTCCGCCCGGGAGCCCAGGCGATCGGGTGTGATCACCCCCTCCCCGGGTAGGAAGGGGGAGTCAGCGGGCCCAGAGGTTGTCACCTGTCCCTGCGGGGTGGGGCCTGCGCCCCCCAGTCCTGGTGCGCTCCCGCTCAGGGTCCTGGTTTTATGACGGGTCCAAGTTAAAGTCGCCCGGAGCTGTATGCTCCTTCAGCGGAGGGAGGGGGACCCGGTCCTGCCCTCTCTCCGGGACCCAGCCCGGGGCCCTAAGCGTTGGGGCTTGCTTGCGCCCCGACGCAGTAGACAGGGGTCACTCCGGCATAACCCGTCCACCCACGGCCGCCACCAGCGTTCTGCCCCGGGCTCCTTCCTCCCTTCCCGGGTTTCCCCAGATTGTGGCTCCGCTTTCCGCCACCTACCCTGGTTCAGCAGTTCGGGTCCTGGGTCATCCAGGCGAGGTCTCGGGTTCACTCCCTCGGCTGGGTCCGCTCCCGGCTTGGCCACTCCCTCCAGGCTTGGCGGGGCGGAGCCCGGTCGCCGTCGGAACAGGGGCTGACCGACCGCCAGCCGCGGTGGCTGTCCCGGAGATCCCGGGGTCGAGGCCGGGCCGACTGCCGGCCTCGGTGCCGCTCCAGGTCCGTCCTTGTTCTGGGGCCTCGCCGCCTCTTCTGGGAGGAGGCTGCCCCCTTCCTCGCTGGCGGCAAGCCCTTTTAAAGTGGCCCGCCACGCCGGCCGCTACCCAGGGCCCCTCCCTTTCCGGCAGCACGCCGGTGTCCTCCCACGCCGCGCGTCCGCCTCGCTCCCCCCTATCCCCGCCCTGCGCATCCTCCGGGGAGGGGCCAATGCTCCCCTGCCGACGCAGGCGCGGCGGCCGCATGCGGTCCTGCCGGCTGCCCCCCGCCTGTGCCAAGGCCGTAGGGGAGGGCTTGGGTCTGGCTGCCGTTTCCCGGCGTGCAGTGGCCCCGGCCGTCCTCCCCGCGGGTAAGTGACGGCCCGTCACGCAGCTCAAAAGCACATTTGCAAATGTTGAATTTCTTATCCCATGATGAGCTGGCAAAACAGTATGTGACCTCCTGACCAGGTGGTTCTGTTTTTGACATTCCTTCCTATTGGGCCTGTGACCGTGTCCCCCGTCCTCGGTCTGTCCCGGGGTACGGTCACCCGTCCTTGTAAGTCAATAACCTCGCTCCGGGAGTCAGTTCTGGCTATGTCTGCCTCTCCCTCGGAAGGGGAAGGAAGGGGGCCCGGGCCCGCCCTCACTCACGGGCCCCAACCCAGGGCCCTAGGGACAGAGACTACACTCGAGTCTCTGTCCGACTGGCGGGGGTGTGCCCCTAAACACACCAGCCCATGGGCTACTTCGCCGCCCTGCCCTGGGCTACTTCCTTCTTCCTCCTGTCCCGTCCTCGGAGTGTCGATACTCACGACGTCGTGTCTCCCCCTGCGGAAACTGTCGTGAGCGCGTCTGGGTCTCTCTCCACGTCGGGGAGCCCCCGTGCTCTCCTCGTCCCCCCCCCCCCTTCCTTTCCAGTGGCCGGCAAGCTTTTAAAATCCCCGCCTACCTCGGAGGAGTTTACGTGCCCTGCCCCTTGCCGTCCGACGTGGCGCGTTCTCTTTTCCCGTCTCGCTGGAGGGGCTGAGTTCAACTCAGCTGTGCCGGGACATCCCTCCAGCTGAGCCGCGGCGCGAGAGCAACCGGCGCATCGGCGGTAGGTGCTCTGTTGCCCCTCTGCAAGGGCGCAAAGTCCCGGGGGTTGGGTGCGGGGTCTCGGCGCCCCGTCACAGGCCCTATATTTGGCTTGTAGTTTGTTGACAGTACAGTATATTTACTCACTGACTGAAGCAGCCATGATCACATTAGTTCACCCTACATTCTTTTCATAGGCTGCTTGATCATTTGGTATTGGTTTATAAAACTCCTAATGGTGTTTATTCCCTCTTTACTTTTATGACCTTCTCTGAGTCCTGTTAAGATTAGTGTCTGTGCTCTTGACTGCAGCCATCTTTTTAGGGATGCTACTATTGTATCAGAGGTCAGCAAGTTTGATATGATGGCAAGTATTTGTGGATAATCTAACCAATGTACCCAGATATACAGATAATCTTCTTAACCTGCGTATTATACTTTTAATAGTAACTGTAATACAATTTGTGAGTTTATACTTGTTTATTACACTGAAATCTCTTGCTGTTGAATGAAACTTATTCTTCCCCATTTTTACCCTGACAGCTCAGTGTTGTGTTTTTTTATTTGTTTTTTTAATTAGTACTTGCTGTGCTTGTCTGAAGTCAGTTTTTGTTTAGGCTTTTCACATGCAACCAAAAGGGGGAGAGAAGCACTTTTAGACAGAAGATTTACCCAATGTTGCTCGAGTCTTAACTCAATTAATTTTTGTTTTTCTTCATTTAAATTATTGATCTGGGGTGAGGGTGAGGCTGGGGATGAGGGGTTCAGTATGTAGGCTGCCCTGGGGAGAGAGGACAACCCCAGCCCTCTCTCACCACCGTGGCTTTAGGTCATGTGAGAAGCGCCTTTCCATGGCTGCTGCAGCTTCAGCAGGCACACCCAGGGACGGGTACATGTCCCCCAGCGGGGGTTTAGAGAGATACACAAACAGACAAACTCTCTTAAATATATAGTAGATGATATTAAAAGAGTAAACTTGATTGTAAAACCTGATAATTGGCAGGGAGACTCAAGGGCAGACATGGTATCTGCTGGAATTAAGTTTAACTTTTTTTTAACATTTTAGGTTGAGGTGTTTTTCAGTTTTAGAGCACCTTGGTCAAATCTGTGGCAGTGCTTCAAGATTCTTTAATCATGAAAAGATAAAGTGTAATTTTGCTACACAATGTCATTGTCCAGGATTTTGCTGATAAAACATAATTTATTGTATAGTAACATTGATTAACATTTTGCAATGCACATTCCAGGGTCTATACCAGATGAGAGATTATATCGAATGTTTGTCAATAAGCAGGTAACAATGCTGAGACCAAAGGAAGATGAGGATAATTGGTTTAATTTGTTTGTGATTCATCAGAACAGGTAACAATATTGACTGGATTGTGAATTTTTTTTTTCTAAGTAGATATTCAGTTTTGCACAACAAAAATATTCAAAATGCTATGCAGGAAATTTAGGTTCATGACCGGACACCTGCTACCTAAGTCTATTGGATAGCCTATTAGATGCATCAAGCAAGTGGAATATGTCATTTCTTGGTGTAGTAACCCTGTCCAGTTGATCTGATTATAGAAAAGAAATACAGAAAAAAGGGTGGAGCAAAGGAGTTCACAGTTGGCTGAGAGTGTGACCTCTGAATAAAGAGGTTAAAAACAGTACAGCCTCATTAATTAACTTTATGGAGAGGGCGCAGTTGTTTTTCACAAAACAATTGTGAATTGTCTGTATTGGGGCGAGGAACCTTTTTTTTTCCAAATGGGGGAGGGAGTACTAACGCACAGAAAACATCAGTTTCAGGTTACACATAGCCTTCAAAGGGATGCTGAGGCTCTGGCCTTCTAGACTTTGGGGTGGGGTCAGAAATTAGGGGTTTAGGGCGTGGGAGGAGGCTCTGGGTTGGGGCTGAGGAGTTTGTCGTATGGGAGAGGGCTCAGGCCTGGGGTAAGGGATTGAGGTGCAGGGTCTGAAAGGGAGTTAGGATGCAGGAAGAGGATCTTGGGCATGAGGTTTGTGGTGAGGGTGCAGGCTCTGGGACGGGTTTGGAGAGTAGGAGGGGGCTCAGGGATGAGGTCAAAGGTTGGAGAGCAGGAAAATATGAAGGGCGTGAGCTCTGGCCTGGCGCCACTTATTTCAGGCGGCTCCTGATTGGTGGCGCAGCGGGGCTAAGGCAGGCTCACCCACTGCCCTGACCCCCGCAGATCCTGAAAGTGCCCGGCGACTTTGGACTGTGTGCACTGCGTGTGCTGATGAATGTCACTCTGCAGCTTTCATTTGTCCCGGTTTCTGGTTAATGGGAGCATCGGAGGTGGCACATGTGGATGGATGGTGGCAAGCGCACACGGGATCTCAGAGCTGAACTTTCCTAACTGTCCCTGCATCTAGGGCCTTCGGGCAGCTGACCAGTAGACAACTTAGCTTCCTTTCACAGCAAAACTGGTATTGGAGGCTCCAGCATTGCGGTGGGAGGAGGGGAGCGGAGGGTAGACAAGGAAAAGCTCAGGATTCCCAGCCCGCAGCATGGAGATTTGCCATGAGTGGAATGAAATTAAACAGTGGGCTGGAGGTTCCCCACTCCACTGTACTCTGTACTACTTGCGTGTGTGAGGAGAAATATGAGTCTATAAGTTTACATGTTTATAGAAGGAATAACAAATTGGCCATGGATTGGTTATAATGCAGAGACAATTGTAGAGTTGGGTTCAGAAGTCCTATGATTTTGTTTGCACTTTTGAACATTTAAAAAAATCTACCTTGGCAAGATTATTGTATATATTTGTACTGTTCCACATCTATTATTTTCCCAGAAGTGTTAGCAGGCAAAGAGTGAAAATGACACCCTCCTTATAATTTCTCCTCTGAATCTGTTCAAGAAAGAGAATGTGAAGGTGTCAAAGGTACTTTGAGGGAAAAGTCTGAACATTTTGTAAAGATAGCTCCGTCAGAGTTAATTACTCCATACAGCTGTCTGAAGGAGTAACAATAACTGGATCTTCATTTCCCATTTTAAAGGGGGGGGAAAAGCAAAAGGGAGTAAGAAGTGAGGATTATGGATTTAGGATGAACCCTAAAGAAAAAAGTGGAAGAATTTTTTTTTTCTTTAAAGAACAGCTATAACAAAAATGTTTGAGGTGGACAAGAGGTTCATATGATGGAAAAGTGAAGAGTATACATGTCAAGTGAAAGGAGGAGAGAGAGTAAGAGAACCCAAATCAAAGCCAGGATGGTGGGAGGGAGAAAATCAAAGTAAGCAAGCTTAGTGTTAACAGAAATGTTTGAATTTTTAAGCTACCCTTTCACTTGTGAGGAAATATAACCTCTATTAAAAATCAAGAAAAATAATATTTCTTAACTCAGCATTAGAATAATAACTCTTATCTGTGCAAGGAATAAAAAGGAATATTAATTTTCTATATACTTGTGAAATATAGGCATTGCCAATATTGTAAGAATGCAAACCAAATGTAATTATAATATCTTTATTATTTAAATTAGTGTTTTGCAACTGTTCTCCCCCCCCCCCCCCCCGACCTCCAATCTCGCCTCAAAAAGCCAAAACTGTACTTATTCTAATTCTCTTCCTTTTCTTTGAAACAGGAGTAAACATGGAGCCACAAATTATATTCCAGAGCAGTTTTTAGATGACTTTATTGACCTTGTTATATGGGGTCACGAACATGAATGTAAAATAGCTCCAACTCGAAATGAACAGCAACTTTTCTATGTATCTCAGCCAGGAAGTTCAGTGGTTACTTCTTTGTCACCAGGAGAAGCTATAAAAAAGTATGTTTTTTCTGGAGTTTTGTTCTAGTATTCTTCTTGCATGCTGTTCTGGGCATCTCTTATACAGAAGACACATTTTATTTAAATGTAGGGAATTGGTTGGGGTATAATGTAATTCTGTTTGGAAATGTTACTACGTAATCTGCCAAAGGACTAATATCAGTATTTTATGGTAACTTAGTGTTGGCTTTTTTTTAAACTAAATTCAGCCTTTTAAGTAAGTACACCTCTGGGCACTTAGGTAAACTTAGCCTAGAAAAATGAAGGGATTTTTTTTTAGGGCTGTCAAGTGATTAAAAATTGTAATCACGATTAATCGCGTGCAGCTCCCATTTGAAACATCATGGTGGCGTTTCAACGGGGCAGGGCTGCATGAAGCCTGGGATCAGCTGGAGTTCCTAGCTGATCCCAGGCTCCATGCAGCGCTGCCCCCTTGGAAGCACCGGAACGGCACTTCAAAGGGGCAGTGCATTAGGAGCCAAGGATCAGCTGGGGACTCCAGCTGATCCCCGGCTCTGTGTTGCTAAGGCCCTTTGAAGTGCTGCCTTGAAATGCCGGAGCGGCACTTCAAAGGACCTTTGCAACAGCGGAGCCAGAGATCAGTCCCCAGCTGATTCCCGGCTCCACGTTGCAAAGTCTCTTTGAAGTGCCAGAGCGGGAGTTCAGCTGGAGCAGCACTTCAAAGAGGCAGCACAGCATTAACGCCTGCGATAAACGTGTTAAAAAATTAACGCGTTAATCCTGACCTGCTTTAATCGCAGGTGTTAACGCAGGTCACTTGACAGCTCTAGACTTTTTGCACCCTGTCTATTTCCATCTGTGAACATGCTCTCATGTAATCACGAGGCCCTTCCAGTTATAACCTACTGAGGACAGGATCTGAAGTACTGCTCAGAGCACCTTGTTACATTTTAAGGATTTTCAGTGAGATTGTTGTAAGAATAAAGGAGACATTAACAGAAATTTTTATCTAAATTCTGTGACTTGCCCATCCTCATTTGCAAAATTATTCATCTAATTCCAGGCACATTGGTTTGCTGCACATTAAAGGCAAAAAAATGAATATGGAGAAGATTCCTCTTGAAACCGCACGAAGTTTCTACATAGAGGATATCGTTCTTGCTGATCATCCAGACATTTTTAATCCAGACAATCCAAAAGTAACACAAGCAGTACAAGCATTCTGTATGGAAAAGGTAGCTCTCTTGTACTTGAACTGAAGGAAGGGAATGTGATCAACATAAAAGACTGGAAGTTGGAACACCTTAATTTTCTCCCTGTGTATGCCAGTGACATGCTGAGTGCCGGGGAAAGTCGCTTAATTATTTTCTCTCTCAATTCGGTACTTCATTGGCCACCCCACCCCTTTTATTGGACTCACGAGTCAAGTGAAGAATCACAATTATATCTAACACTGAAGTATCACATAGTATAGCACTTGATAATGTTGGAGATTACACTGAACTACCTAATGAAAATGTGAGAAGACTTTTGGAAGTACTAGCAAGAAACTTCTTTGTTGAGATTTAGTCATTATATTTCACACACTTGTTCAAATTCTGCCATCTCTAATGTGTATGTGCACATAAGAGGGCAGATTTTAGTTCTTTATTACTTAAATAGGCACTTCTCCCCTCCCTCCAACACATGTAGTTTTAGATAGTGGCTGGAAAGTTCCAAATAGCCACAACCAGAAAAAGTAATAGATGCTGAAGAGTAACTTTTATATCTATTCGCTTACTGCTTGTGCCTCTCAGGTTGAAACACTGCTGGATAATGCAGAAAGAGAACGTCTGGGAAATCCACGCCAGCCAGAAAAACCTCTCCTAAGATTACGAGTAAGTCTTAGTTGCTTTATTTTAAAACTCTTGTTGACTGGATTGTTTTGTTCTACATGTTCTCAAGGTTTATATTTCATAATTTGTCTGCTCATCCACAGTTTAAATTTTGTTTTAAATCCCATTCTCGCTCTACATGTATCGGATATTTTTTTTTTTTTTAAATCTGATGCTTTGTAGATTATTTGAATGGTATGGTTTACCTGCCTCTATCTAAATTTCATATATTGACATTCTCATTTTAGGTTGATTACAGTGGAGGTTTTGAACCATTCAATATTCATCGTTTCAGTCAGAAGTTCATGGAAAGGACAGCTAACCCAAAGGACATTATACACTTTTTCAGGCATCGTGAACAAAAAGAGAAAAATGGTAAAAACACTTTTAACTGATAACATTTAATATGGGAATTTTAGTAGTTAACTTTAAAACCAGTATGTATTGATTTTAAAACCAGTATGTTCACTAACTATGTAAACTGTAATGAACAGAAGCGATGTTATTTGCTTTAGCATGGCACGTAGGACCCTTAGTTGAGGACCAAGACCCAGCTATAGAAATCTGTAAGGACCCCTGCAAATCTGTAACATATTTGCAGGAGCATGTGGTATGTGCTGTTGTTTTAAATCTTGGTGCTCATAGGAGCATCCTCTGTCAACAGTTTACAGAGAGTGACTTTATGGCCTCAGAAGACCTTTCTGAGCTCTGTGTTTAATGCTGTGCATAAAACTGCATCACAGTTGAATTCTTTAAAAGAACAAATTAAGAAGTAGAGTAGCAGTTTTTATATGATTTAAATGCGTATATAGGAAGTGCTTGGCTGTGGCAAAACCCAGCTCTCTGAAATTTTCAGTGATTTCCCTCCTCCCCCCCACCTTGAGACATGTCAACACATTTACCAATTTGACAAGGGGCTTGTCCTGACTTTAGAACATCTGGGTACCATTGGGGTAGGAAATAGCCTTGTTATCCATACACAAACTTCCCTAGCATTTTATAAGTGAGTACACACATTGAAGATTTCAGTTTTCTCTCTACATCTGTTTACGTAGGATATGCTCATCTAAAACTTTGTAGGAAAAATTTTCTAAGGTGTAATTTGGTTTTCTCTGAAATTGTCAACAACTATTAACCAGTTATTATGAATTCTAGGCATATTTGGATTTTCACTGTGAGAAGTGACTGTTGTTTTAAATAGCAGGAACACTACAATAGAAGACACTAAAATAAGATATTCTGGTAACATATCAAGACAAATTGCATTCTTGATGTGGAACAGTGTATTCAGATTCTTACTAAATCCAAAAGGAACAACGCGGCAGCATTTCAAATTGGGATTTTAGCTAAAGATTTAGCTTTTGGGTTAAATAGCTAAATCTTTTTCTAAAATCCCAGTCTGAAATTCTGACATGTTCTTCTTTTTGGATTTAGTAAGAATCAGGGTCTTTCGTGTGGAATAGTGTGTTCTGTTTGCCCTGATTCATTATAAGAATATTTTATTCCAGGTGTCTTCTGTCGTAGTGTTACTGCTGTTTAAAACAGCAGTCACTTGTCACAGTGAAAATCCTAATATGACTAGACTGAATATTAATAACTGAATAATAGTCGTTGACAATTTTTGTCCCAGTAATGAATCCCTAATGGTCACTAATGAAGATGTGATTTACATAAGAACATGCAGTGCTAATCTAATGGACTTCTAATGTAGTACATTAGTGCTTTATAGGTAATTTAATTCCATTGACAAGGTTTGTTTATAGCAACACTTGAATTAAGTTGAAAACATGCTTCATGATTAGTAAATACACTTAAAAAGCTCTTAGCTAATTCTGAATTAGGTTGCTCTTCTTTTGTATGGGGCTGTTGGACTTAATTGAGCACATCACTTTTAAAAATGACTTACCTTATTAGTTCTTTGGAACTGCAGAACAACTACTGTAATCCTGATCGCTTTGGGTTAAAGAACTTGTCTGCTTAATATGCAGAAAAATCAGTGTCATGGGGGTCTGTTTGTCTCAGTGGCTTCTTTTCTTAATGCCTCTTAACACAAGGTTGGTGACTAGCAGAATTAATACAATTCAGGATTATGTACACGTATACAAGATCTGATTGTAAGTATACAAGATCTGATTGTAAGACACTACGGGTTCACTGTTGTGTTCAGCAGGAGGTGAAGGGATACTGGTGGGCTATGTCTACAATGGCCAGTCTTGCGCAAGAACATATGCAAATGAGGCGCAGCAGTATGAGGCAAAGGGCTGTTGCGCAAGAAGGAGCAGTCTACACTGCTCCTTCTAGCACAAAAGCCCCTTGTGCAAAATGGCAGCTCATTAAGTATTTGTTGTCATCCCTCATTTGCATATGTTCTTGCGCAAGACTGACCATTGTAGATATAGCCCTGGAGTTTTTATATCTGTAGAACCCTACAGCAGGGGGGGTGGGAAAGAAGAGGGGGTACTTCAAAGTGGCAGTGCTGCGTGGAACCTGATGCTGTGCTCCCCGTGGCTTTTCAAAGCAGCAGTGCCGCTTGAAACCCAGAGTCAGCGGGGGAGTCCCCAGCTGACCCTGGGCTCCATGCAAAGCTGCTGTTTTGAAACACCGCGGGGAGCACAGGGCTAGCAGAGGACTATCTCACTGGCCCCATGCTCCCCACGGCGCTTTTACCTTTGAAATGTAGCAACAGCCTTAGGGCTGTTTCTACACTTCGGAGATGGAGGTGCTCTATCGACTAATTGAATAGTTGATACAATTTGCAAATTACTCGAAATTTAACATCCCTAGAACCTTACAAAGCCCCAGATATCTGCTTTTATATCCATGGATATCTGTTGATATCTGCGACTTATTTTGGTGGATGCAGATACAAAATTTGTATCAAGAATCATGCAAATTTGTAAATACCCACTTTATATCTGCGGGTATCTATAATCATATCCATGGCTCATTTATGTGGATACAGATTTTGTATCTTCACAGAGCTCTATATATCTGACCTCAGATGTAGATTTTCCATTACAAGGCTAGAGCTGATGAAGGTGTTCACGTTGTGTGTGTCAGATCAGAGATAGGACTTGACTAGTGCTGTTGCTATAGCATTTCCCAATGGAAAAGACCTGAGTATTAGGTTACTCTGCTGTCGTGATGCTGTAATAGGTGAAGTTGATTAATTCTTGGTGTCTGTAGAACAGCGATGGGCAACCAAAAATAGGCAGTGGACTGCATGAGTGGCCCTCCTTCTCCTCACTGGTCCCCAGCAATCTGTGCACACTCTGGATCTTGTGTTTGACTTGGAATTGAAAGTTGGAATTGAAAGGCAGCTTTGACAGAGAATATTGATTACCAGCTGATTGTTCTACCAGTGCTTTGGTGGGACTTCATAATGTTCCACTGTTGATAAGATGGACCCCAAATGCCCTCTTTCAGAAGGAAGGTGATACAGTTCACCATGGTTTATAGGTGATGTCTTGTATACAGTTTTCATATTACTTTCTGGGTGAAAATGCTAGGTGATGAAGGCCAGTAAAGGGGTACTGGCTCTGCTGTTGCTGTTGGTTTGCCAGTATTTCACTGTAGAGGAGTTGTTGTGTACCCTTGGCTTGGGGCTAGGACAGGGATGGGCAATAATTTTTTGCCAGGGGCACTTTTGAAATTTTTGAAGTGGACCCAGGCCACACATGAAGGGTTGGGGCATCGAGCAGAAGGGGCGGGGCCAATATATTTCTGCATTCCCATCCCCAGACAATGATTGGTCTGGTGGTGAGAGAATGCCTTTGCCCCCATCCCACATTCTCCCAAGGTGCCCATGCCCCTGGGGTGGGAGGAGACTTCCCTCACTCACCTGCCCCTAGGCCAATCAAGGCATGGGGGCGGGGGAGTGTGCGAAGCCTTCTCCTCTCTTTCCCCCCCCCCAGCCCTGCGAGCAGCATGCAGTGCTTCAAAGCACCACATGCTCCTGGCAGGGCAGGAGGAGGCTTCCTGCGCTCCCCTGCCCCCAGGACAATTGGGGGTAGCATGTGAAGCCTTCTCCGCTCTGCCCCCTCCCTGTGAGTGGCACTTCATAGCGCTATGTGCTCCTGGCAGGGCGAGAGGAGGCTTCACATGCACCCTTGCCCCCAGGCCCTAATTGCCCGGGGAGCAGCAGGGCCTCTGCAGCCAGATCCACCAGCTTGGCAGGCTGTATCCAGCCCGCGGAGGCCCTTTTGTCCGCCCCTGGGCTAGGATGAAAGCTAGTTGGCTGCCACTTGATCTGATAAGATGGAGATAATATTCATGGCTTGTAGGAAGTAGTCCAAAGAGTATGCAAAGAATAATTTGATACCTTTCACTGAAGGAGCGTAACCACCATTTGAAATACAGTTGCATATTGTGACAGGTTGGATCACCGAGATCTTCTTGAGGCCAGTGAGTTGATCATAGCACTGAGCCTGCCTGCCTACCTGTCCTCTGGGGCTCCCCACCACCCTGTCCTGCTAGATCAGAAGCTCTGGTCTCCCACAGCAAAGGCATAGAGTTGGGGTTACTGCCCCCCTTTTTCAGAGCAAAAGAGGAGCTGAATCAGCTCTGGGAGGGCTGAGTTATAGAGTCTAGACAGGAATACAGGTGCATTGCCCTCAAAAGGGACCAAAACCCCAAATAAATCTCTTACCCTGTATAAAAGTTTTACACTGAGAAATATCATAAGGTTTGCTCTTTAACAATGAAAGGCAGAAATGCACAGCTGTGGCTCCCCCCACACACCTTTCAGTTATCAAATACAGTGTAAACAATTGTTAATAAATAAAAGTAATTTAAATATAAAAAGTAGGGTTTAAGTGATTGCAAGTGATAACAGACAGATTGAAGTAAGTTACCAAGCAAAAAATAAAACAAAACACGCTAACTAAGCCCCCAGAAATGACAGATTCAGGCAAGGTTCAAATCAATCGAACAGGTTTATTGTCAAGTGTGATGCTCTAACAGTTGGTAGCAGAGATTCTACAATCCTGCACCACTGTGCATTTGGCCCGCGTTGACAAGCTACCGACACACAGCAGGCCTATTGCCGTATAACAGATATTAACAGCGGTGAGTCAGAGTTAAGCCATTGTGCACTCTGTGGCTACGTCTAGACTGGCATGATTTTCTGCAAATGCTTTTAACAGAAATGTTTTCCGTTAAAAGCATTTGCGGAAAAGAACATCTAGATTGGCACGGATGCTTTTCCGCAAAAGCACTTTTTGCAGAAAAGCGTCCGTGCCAATATTGATGGGGTTTTGCGCAAGAAAGCCCTGATCGCCATTTTCGCGATCGGAGCTCTTTTGCGCAAAACACATCTGAGCTGCCTACACTGGCCCTTTTGCCCGAAAGGACTTTTGCCCGAACGGGAGCAGCATGGTATTTCCGCAAGAAGCACTGATTTCTTACATGAGATCGTCAGTGTTCTTGCAGAAATTCAAGCGGCCAGTGTAGACAGCTGGCAAGTTTTTCCGCAAAAGCAGCTGCTTTTGCGGAAAAACTTGCCAGTCTAGACACAGCATGTAAGTCTAGGCAATGACACCTGCCGTTTCAGGTGCCTACTGTATATATCCCTCCTCCTCCTCCCCTCCAAGGTTGGCCAGTGTGCATAATTTGCGGTGCCCTTTTATAGACAGATACAAACAACGTACATCATTTCTTTATGTACCATGTTACCACCCTCTGTTGCCTACTTACCACCCCTCACATTGTGAAAAGGGGGCTTACTTACTGTCCTTCATGCTGTCAGTTTCGACCCGGTCCTGAACCTAGGTCAGTATGTACGTTAGTTTTTGCAAAGTCTTTGTACCAAGACATTCCTTACTAAGATGTTCTGCTACTCCCCTTTTGGCTTACAGTCTGACCTGGTGCCTCCCTATGTCCATTCATGCTCTACCTAACTTACACAATCAATAGGGCCTCTTTCTTGGCTCCTGTGTTACTAAACCAAAGTCTTGGTCACTAGATTGCAGGCCAGCTGCTGTTTGCATGTTACAGGCCTCTATTTAGGTCTGCTGACTCCATGTTACTCACCCTCAACTTACTACATTTATATGCAGATTATTACCCCCAATAGTAGCTCTAATCATCATTTCTACTAGCTAGGCAGCCTCCTGGCTTAGGTCCAGTCTTTCCCCTGTTCAGTCTTAGATACTTCCAGCACACATCTTGGGTGGTAAGAGTGAGTGGGTCTCTTGGCATCTGCCCCTATTTTTGGTTTCTCACCTTTTATATCCCTTTTGCCCAAGGCAGGAATCCTTTGTGTTTAGTTCAAATTCTTCTTACCTTGAGTAGAAAAGTACAGGATCCAAAATGTTTTCTAGCACCAGATGGCTTGGCGATAGCCTGGCAGGACTAACCTCATGTCAGGCTTATGAGAAAAATAAGACTATTCACAAGTCATTGGTTTGAATACTGAGCCATTATGTTTCCAGAGTATCACTAATGGCCCTCATTAGCACATCTAGATTTATAAACAGATTCACACTTTATATTTCTAACATTACATGCACAAATCATTCTTGTATGTGATTTAAATATACTTTATTTATAAATGTAACTTTAAAAAAGTCATGTGATGGCATCATTTTAGGCATTTTGCCTAAAACATCTTTGAGGTATGTATATTCTTATTCATAAGCTAATTTTCATAAAGCATGGGGGGGTGACACAAATTTAAATATATTACTAAGTCCTGTGCTTATGGATGCTCAGAGAATGTGGCCAAGATTACTTTTTCCTTTTATGCCTAGTAGAAAGCATGTGGCCTTTTCTGTTTGATATGGACTTTGCCAATTATCCTTACTTTCATAGGATTATTGCAATGTTCTAACCAAACTCAAGCTAATGAAGAATGTTATGACTCATTTATTATGCAGAGCTTCATGTTGGGAGCATGTTACACCAGTGCTCTGGTGTCTGACTGGCTGTTAGTGTCTGAGTGGAGTACAAAGCATAGTTTTTAACCTGTAGGGCAGGCATGTCCAAAGTCCGGCCCGTGGGCCAATTGCGGCCCGTGTTCCGGTTTAATACGGCCCCACAGGTAATTTGGCAATATCTATCTCTTATGGCCCCCAACGAATCCCCGAGCGCCGCTCAGGACTAAGGATGAGCTCGGGCGTGTTCGCAGCTCCACGTACCAGAACCCGCCGGGAAGCTGACAGCGCGCAGCGCTAATCACAGGTACTGAGACATTTTCCCAGTCCACAGCTGCAGAGATCAGGAAATGTCTCAATACCTGTGATTGGCGCTGCGTGCTGTCAGCTTTTTGGCGGGCTCGGGCACGTGGAGCTGCGAATACGCCCGAGCTCATCCTTAGACTCTTCACCACACACAGCCACAAAGGCAAGAGAATTCTTGTTGGGCAGTGTATTAGTGCTCGGACGAACACACTTAGACCAAAACCTCTGGCACTGCGCTCACGTGATCCCTTCCCCTTCTGGTCAATTTCAAAAATGGCGACTGTAAATAAGAGAAGGAAAGTTGACAGTGAGGGCCGCCGCTTCCAGGACAGGTGGAAAGTGGAATATTTCTTCACTGAAATACGGAATCACTGTGTTTGTCTGATATGCTAAGAGACTGTGGCTGTTTATAAGGAATTTAATGTCAAGAGACACTACCAGTCGAGACATAGCACATACGACAAGCTAACAGGGCGCGACCACAGTGAAAAGTTGAAGCAACTTGAAGCTGTTTTAATGTCAAAACAGCGATTTTTTCACAGGAGCCCGTGAGTGAAATGAAAATGCCACAAGGGTGAGCTATGAGGTGGCAACGTTAATTGCTAAAAATTGCAAATCTTTTGCTGAGGGTGACTTTATCAAAGAATGCGTTATGAAAATGGTTGAGAATATCTGTCCCAAGAAGAAGCAAGAGTTTGCCAACATTTGCCTGGCTCGTAACACTGTAGCACGGAGAATTGAAGAGATTTCATCAGATATTAAGAGACAGTTGACGTCCAAAGGAGTGGATTTTGACTTCTTTTCAATAGCCTGTGATGAAAGCACAGACCTATCTGACATAGCTCAGTTGCTGATTTTTATGAGAGGGGTGGACGATGAAATGAATGTGACTGAAGAGCTACTTGACCTCCAAAGCCTTATGGACCAAACAAGAGGAAAAGATTTATTTGTTTCTGTTAGTTCCGCCATAGATGACATGAAACTGCCTTGGAACAAAGTTACTGGGATTATTACTGATGGGGCACCTGCCATGGCTGGTGAACGAAGTGGATTATCAACCCTAATCTGTAACAAGGTGATCGAAGAAGGAGGCAAAGCTATTAAACTCCATTGTATCATTCATCAACAAGTTCTCTGTGCTAAACATCTCAAATATGTTCATGTTATGAAACCGGTGCTAAAGACTATTAATTTTATTCGCTCTAAAGCCCTGTGCCACCGCTAGTTTAAACAGTTTCTACTGGCCATCCAGGCTGAATACGAAGATGTTTTATATCACAACAATGTAAGATGGCTCAGTCAGGGGTCTGCACTGCAGCGTTTCTACTCTCTCAGAAAGGAAATCGGAGAATTCTTGGAAACAAAGGGACAACCAATGCGAGAACTATCTGATCCTATTTGGCTGGCTGATTTGGGGTTTCTAGTTGACTTAACAAAGCATCTGAATCTACTGAACACGAGTCTTCAGGAGAAAGATGCAGCGGTGAACCAGCTTTATTCACACCTCAAAGCCTTTGGAACAAAGCTGCAACTTTTCATAAGGCAGTTGTCACAAACACAGCCCAATATCATACATTTTTCAGCGTTGCAGGAAATAATGAACAGTTTTCCACAGGACAATATCAGTGCGCAAACGAGCAGGTATGCAGCAGACATCGCATCTGTGGCTGCGGAGTTTAAACGGCGCTTTCAGGATTTTGCAGCTATTGAAAAGGAGATCAGCCTTTTCTCCTCTCCATTCTTTGTTGACCCCGATGATGCTCCAGATCAGCTGCAGCTCGAGCTCATTGAGCTGCATTGTGACAGCGAGTTACGCAGTCGTCACCAACAGCTCTCTCTTGTGAACTTTTTACCGCCAGCTGGATAAGAGCCGGTTTCAAGAGATTCGAACATTGGCTAAGAAAATGCTGAGCTTGTTTGGCTCAACATATATGTGTGAGAAGACATTCTCTGCTATGAACTTTAACAAGAACCACGTGAGGACAAGACTAAGTGACTCTCACCTGCGTGACATTTTGCGCATCAAAACCACTGCTTTTGAACCAGACCTAGCCTATGTGCTGCAGTCCAGATCTCAGTTTCACCCTTCACATTAGTGCAGGCAAGTTTTTTTTCAATTGAGATGAATACATTGTAAAATCTCAGTTAATGTCAGTTGGTCTAAATCAGTTATAAATGTATTTGGACACAACATGTATACTTGGTGTTATGTTCCTGTTCATATTTTTTTAACTTAAAAGTTGACAGACAACCTTTATTACCAATAATATGTAATGTACTTTACAATGTTCCTGACATATATTTCAGCTTCCTGGATTTTTTTTTCATCTGGCCTTTCAGATATGAAAGGCAGAGTGATTTAACACCTGTTTAGATTTGTCATCCATGTGACGAAATGAAAAGTATGCCGTTTGCAATAAACTTTGCATAAAATAGTTAATTCGCATTTAATTTTAATGGTTCAAAGAATGTCAGGCAAAATGGTTGGCCCTCATGCATGTTCACTTCATTAAATCTGGCCCTCTTTGAAAAAAGTTTGGACACCCCAGCTGTAGGGCATTAAATGCAAGCTTTTAGGACCTACCTACATGAGACACTATTTCTCCTCTTGTTATATTTGAAATCGGCAAAGATATTTGAGCTGAAGTTCCTTCAGTATAAAAGAGAGGGAACTACTGATACTGTATTTTCTATGGGAGGCCTTGGATTTTGGAAATTGTTCTCCTTTTGATCTGACAGAGCCCAATTTTTGTTGCTCAATCCCTGTATTTTTCCAGGCATTTAGGAGAGTGAAAGGGTTTTTATTATTTATGCTTGTTACAAGTGGAATTCTCTTTGGACATATTTGTATATTATTGTAGCGGAAAGAATAGAGTATTAACTGGATATTTAAAGAACAATTCCTTGACTGATGGCCAGCACTTTTGCAGGAAACTTATTTTCAATAATGTTTTAATTTTCATTAACTTTTGTATTACAATGAATCAAGATGGTCTTAGTCGTTTATAACACCTAAATTGATGTGTGAAGATAAAAATAGATTATTTTAATATATATCTCTTTTCTAGAAGATGAGGTTAATTTTGGAAAGCTCGTTAGCAGGCCTGCTTCAGAGGGGATGACCCTGAGAGTGGAAGACCTTGTGAAGCAGTATTTTCAGACAGCAGAGAAGGTAATTTTATTGCTGTGTTTAAGTCCTGGATTCATTTATAAAATCTCACATTGGATTATTATGCTGTTTTCCCTCCCCCCCCCCCCCCCCCCCCCCATGGATGTTCGACAGGGCTCTGTCCTTGACACCCCTTCTTGTCTCCATCTTATCTCTGGTTAATTTTATCTGCAAACATAAATTCAGTTACCCTCTCTGGACTGACACCTCACTTGTCTCTTTGTCCAAACTGAAATCTCTGACGTCTTCACATGGATGTCTGGCCATCAGCTCAAGCTCATCATGATTCAGACTGGGCTCCTGAGCAGTGTTCCTGCTAATACTTGCTATTCTTGGGTGGGTTATATTTTTTGGGGGGCAGATTGAAATTTCTTATGTGCAGCACCAATACTAACACAAAATATTACCGGCCGTCCTCGCTATAAGTCCAAGATACATTCTAAAAAACTTGAACTTATAACGAAACAACTTAAAGCGGGGAATGTTTTTCCCACGGCTGACTTCCATTTGCACAAATTGGGTGGTGGTGGTTTTTTTTTTTTTTTTTGCGTTTTAGGGGTTTTTTGCACAACTTAAGAACAGGGAATGTGGGGACTTAAAATGCATCAGTTCCTACAAGTGTCAATGACTTTAGTGCGGAATGGATGTATACCAGGGCGACTTATAGTGGAGACGCCCTGTATACATGTACGTACATACACGTATGTGTGTGTGTGTGTGTGTTTTTAAAACCGTCTATAGGTGTTGTCATTAATAGGAGGAGTGCTGGCTAGCACTCAGTGATTAAAGGTTAAACTCAGGTAGCTAGCAAGAGGGCTGGCAGGGGGCCAGAAGAACCAATGGGATACAGAGCTGATATTTGAATTGTATTTAGATACCTGGTCTGATCTTCCTTTTGTGTGACTTCTATGTTAAGGGCTTTAGGGAGCAACATTCAGTAAGCAGAATTACCATGCCTACAAGGAATATTGGGCATGGAAGTGGACTGAACCAGGAAGGGATCATGAATAAATAAAGGAAAAATGTGTATTTAGTCGCGATCAGAGCATTTTTCTTTGTTTTGGTGGTTTGGTTAAACTTCTGTGTGTGAATCTATGTCTTTCCTCCCCCTATGTCTTTCCTCCCCCATTCACTATCTAAGGTTATGTCTACACTACAAAGTTAATTCGAACTAACAGATGTTAGTTCGAATTAACTTTGATAGGCGCTACACATACAAACCGCTAGTTTGAACTTAATTCGAACTAGCGGAGCGCTTAATTCGAACTAGATAAACCTTGTTCTACGAGGACTAACGCCTAGTTCGAATTAAGTAGTTCAAATTAAGGGCTGTGTAGCCACTTAATTCGAACTAGTGGGAGGCTAGCCCTCCCCAGCTTGCCCTGGTGGCCACTCTGGGCACCACCAGGGAAACTCTTCTGCCCCCCTCCTGGCCCCGGAGCCCTTAAAGGGGCACGGTCTGGCTATGGTGCCCGTGCCAGGTGCAAGCCTGCCAGCATCCAGCCAGCAGACCCAGAACCTGGCACAGCACGAGCCAGCCACCCGCTGCCACCCAGCCCTCCGCCTCTTCTCGGGACCAGGCTGGCAGCTCCCAGGAGCCTGCCCGGGGCTGCAAGAGGCGGGCGCCGCCTGGTCTAGTGTGGAGATCGTGGACCTCGTCCAGGTTTGGGGGGAAGCCTCCAACATCCACGATCTCCGCACTAGGCACAGGAAAGTGGCCGTCTAGGGCAGGATAGCTGCCAGCCTGGCCACCCAGGAGCAGGTTTGCATCAAATCAAGGTGGTCCAGTGAGACCCCCGACCCTGAGCTTAGAACATAAGAATGGCCGTACTGGGTCAGACCAAAGGTCCATCTAGCCCAGTAGCCTGTCTGCCGACAGCGGCCAACACTAGATACCCTGGAGGGGATGGACCGAAGACAATGACCAAGCTATTTGTCTCGTGCCATCCATTTCCAGCCTTCCACAAACAGAGGCCAGGAACACCATTTCTACCCCCTGGCTAATACCACTCCATGGACCCAACCTCCATGAATTTATCTAACTTCTCTTTAAACTCTGTTATAGTTCTAGCCTTCACAGCCTCCTGCAGCAAGGAGTTCCACAGGTTGACTATTTGCTTTGTGAAGAAGAACTTTCTGTTGTTAGTTTGAAGCCTGCTACCCATTAATTTCATTTGGTGTCCTCTAGTCCTTCTATTATGGGAACCAATGAAGAACTTTTCTTTTATGCACCCTCTCCACACCACTCATGCTTTTATAGACCTCTATCCTATCCCCCCTCAGTCTCCTCTTTTCTAAGCTGAAAAGTCCCAATCTCTTTAGCCTCTCTTCATATGGGACCTGTTCCAAACCCCTGATCATTTTAGTTGCCCTCCCCTCTCCCATCCTCTCTTCCCCTCTCCCACCTCCTTTTCCCAGTCTCCCCGAGTTTTGTTCAATAAAGAGAGTTTCTATTTTTGAACGTGCGTGTCCTTTATTTTGTACATGAGGAAGGGGGGGCTAGGGAGGGGTAAGCTGAAGGAGGTGAGGGAGGAATGGGGTACGAGCCCCCGATGGGGAAGACTGGGATGGCTCTGCGGGCTCCTTGGGGTGGAAGCTGTCCTGCAGCCCCCCGATTGACCCGCCCCCGGATGGCAGCCTGCGGCAAGTGCAGCTGGGCTGATGGCCGAGTGCTGTGATGTGCCAAGTGTGGGCATTCAGGGCACTCCAAGCCAGGACTGCTTTGCTGTCCCTCATCGAGTTAGACAAGCGAGCGGGGAACCCCTGAGAACTGTCTGTCCAGGTTGGGGGTTGGGGGTCGGGTCCCTTTAAGCACAGCCCTTGGCTAGCCTGAGACAGCAGCTCTACGCTCTAAGTCCTAATCTGATGCCCTGCTGGCACTGCTTCCGGCCATCTTTAACCTCGGTTCCGGGTCCACTCAATGTGGACATGCTAGTTCGAATTAGCAAAATGCTAATTCGAACTAGTTTTTAGGTCTAGATGCACTAGTTCGAATTAACTAATTCGTATTAAATTAGTTCGAATTAGTGTTGTAGTGTAGACATACCCTAAGAGTGTTCCCAGAGATGTTCTCTGTGTTTTAATTTATTTTACTCAGTTGCTCTGTAATACCCAGAAGCCAAATATGTTTTATCACGTATATCTTTTTGTTTTAGCGACAAGGAATCCTGTGGCTCCTTATAGACTAACAGATGTATTGGAGCATAAGCTTTCGTGGGCAAAGACCCACTTCGTCAGATGAATGTAGTAGAAATTTCCAGAGGCAGATATAAATATGCAGGCCAGAATAAGTCTGTTTTATTAATAAAATTACCTTTTTTTAAGGCAATGATTTGATGCTTGGTTCCTGGAAGGAAACAGGAGGTCTATGTATATGCCTGCTAGCCTGAGAGGTCAGCTATAAGGGAAAAAATTTGTTTCTTTTTTCAAGCTCTCTTTTGGCAAAAGAGCTTGGGGTGTCTCTGGGGAAGGAATTCAAGCTTCCTGTTTTTTAGGTTTTAAATCACTCAATGATGGCAGCTACCTCTCAAAGTCAGTCAGTCTGTGATTCTAGGGAGTTTCTGTAAGCAAAGCTTAAAGAGGCAAGGTATTTGAGGTCTCTTGCGGGCTTCCATCTTCTGCACTCAGCGTGCCAGAGTGAAGAACCGCTCTGGTGTGAAAGAAAATGCATTAAAACAAGGGATGGTAAACAAGGAATAATGCTCATGATATTTAATATGAAATCAAATAAAAAAGAAAATTAACATTACCCTTGGAGTACATGTGTATATATTTTCTAACAACTCAAGCTAGTAAACACACCAAAATCCATATTATCCACGTATAGCTCAGCTTTAAGATGCTAAACAAATCTATGAGTTTAGCATATCTCTGAGAAATAGTCATGCTATCCTTGCAAATACTAATACAATATTTACTGACACTGGAAAGGAGAGTAAAATACATTCACTAAGGTTTAAACAGTTTCTCTGAGAAATGTTTAGAATCCCTGCTATACAACTGTGGTTTCCAACATGGTAGCCACATGTGGCTATTTGGCTGGTTGAGTGTGGCTAGTTCACTATAGTGGTTAGTGCTTCAGAAGTGGTCGGACACCATTGCTACATAAGAACAAGTGAAACACAGACCTGTAAAAACAGATAAAAGTTCTGGTTTGAAACTTTCACTGTGTGTGTCACCAAAGAGAAGCCCCAGAACAAATCAACACATGGCTTCAGGGATTGTAGATAGATACATGTTTCAAAGACCTTGTAAACAAGGTGTCATCCTACAAAACAACTAACATCACACCTAGTACTTGCTACTTCTGACTCTCAAAATCCAGAACTCGACCACATAGCAAAGATCTGACCTTTAATGCAACAGTATGCCATGTATTACTAATTAATACGGGATTTTAAAAAATCATTAAGATCAGAGTTTTAGATACAGCCACTCCCTGAGTTACGACCACCTCCACTTATGACCATCCATACTTACGACCAAAGCGGTCATGAATGCGGATCTAAATGTTGGTTCGTAACTTGTTTGTAACTCAGGGAGCGGCTGTATATGCAACACTCCAAAAATTCTGTTAAAAAAATCTTTTTCTTTCTTACCTTAAACCATTAACCCCTATGTAAACTTTTTTTGAAATGTAATCATGCAAATGTCCTGGTACACACACACACGCCCTCCCCCCATGTAGCCTTCTTTCCCCTCCACCTTTTCATCCAGCCCAGCCAGACGGAGAGGACTGCAATCTGGACTGCAGCGAGTCAAGACATGCCAAACATCTCATTGCACAGAGAGGCCAGCACCTGCCCACCTTTCCCCCACCAAACCCTATGCATTCTGCTCCCCCACCCCAGCTGAGAGCTGGAATAAAATCATCCTTCTCAAATTTGCAGGCACCAGCAGTCTAGCTGGAAGTCGGAACACAACAGGCTCTCCACCTTCCCCCATCTCACGCAGCCCAAACAAACTCTACTTCCACTTCACCCCAGTGCCAGCACCTACCCACCCCCTCTTTCTCCCATGTACCCCATTCCGTCAGCTTCCCCCTCAATCTCTTTCCCAGCCCAGGAGGCTTGAAAAGAGTGCTAGTTTTCTGCCTATGCCCCTCTCTCTTCTCCCCTTCACCCCCCACCACAGATGGGACTCCCCAAGCTCCCCCTGCCAGTCAGCTGAGCTCCGTCCCTGCACAGAAGCTTGGAGTCTCAGCGCAGGGCTCACTAACGAACTGCACAGTTGCGCAGCTTACAGGGAACTTAGCTCCTAAACTCTCCGTTCCACCCCTCAAGCCATCCCTACTACTTCCTTCCTTGGTTACAGTGGATAGTGCTACTTGTGTTAATTTTCAAGGCCCTTCATGGCATATTCCCATCTTCTCTAGAATCATAGAACTGGAAGGGACCTCGAGAGGCCATCGAGTACATCCCCTGCCCTCGAGGCAGGACCAAGCACTGTGTAGATCATCCCTGACAGGCGTCTTTCTAACCTGCTCTTAAATATCTCCAACAATCTTTTTTTGGTTATTGAGATGTTAACTTTTTCATCTCTCAACAGCCTGTGGTGCCAGTATCCATTTCCCATTTTGTGTTCCCTTTTCATGCTGCTTTTCACACTCAGGAGGAGTTCTCCATAAACATCCACAAAACTAATGACTTACCCTCCTTCAAAATCCTCCTCAAAATTTTCCTGTGCCTTGAGATCAACAAAAAACATGACAACGGTTAGGCTCTGGGCTGAGCCTTATGTTGATCAAAATTGGCTCATTGTTTCCTTGTACTCTGTCTATATCCATCTCTTGATTTTTAAATTGTGAGCTCTTTGGGGCAGGGGCTGTTTGTTTTGCTTGCTTTCTTGTTTGTTGGTGCTTAAGTACTGCTGTAATTCATTCTCTCCCCCCTCCCCCTCCCCCAAGTATAAGTTACGTTAGGTCAGAAACTCTTATTAAGGTGCTAGGACTTTACACTTTCTATTTCTAGGTGACATTCGTATGTCTAGAACTTATGACAGTAGTTGCTCTGAAGTGCATGAGTAAGAATTAGGCCCATAATTCTTGATTCTGCAAGACTTGGGTCCTTAGAGACTACCAATGGGGTTAATGCAAGTAGCTATAGGGTTCTTTCCCTTTCATCTTAGAAAGTTCTGTGAGACTAAGAGGATTATGTATTTAACACAGTTTTGGAAGTTTTTTATGTCCTATTACAGTGGTCACCAACCAGAAGATCGGGATTTACTAGTAGATCTTGGCGCCTCAGACAGGTGATCCTGACAGCTTTGGCCACGAAGTTATCAATCCAGCACTTCAACTGCCCTTCCCCTCCCCCAATTGCTGCACATCTGCTGCACATCTCCTGCCCTTTGCCTTGGAGCTGTCCCCTCAGGAGCCTCTGCTTTTTGTGCAGGGCAGGGGAGGAAGAAGAGGGGGTGCTGATGTCAAGGTGTTCCACTCCCACCCTGTATCCTGTCTCCACAGAGCAGAGAGGGGGAACAACAGGACTTGGGATGGAGTTTTCTGGCTGCTTTTGGGAGTGGTGCAGAGTCAGGACAGGGGTGAGCCTGCTTTAGCCCCACTGCATCACCACCAAAGAGCCACCTGAAGTAAGCAGCGCCCACCTGGTGCCCACATCCCGAAACCCTACCCCAGTTATGAACTCCATTCTGCACCCCAAGTGCCTGCCCTAGCCCCAAGCACCTCTACATCCTAACACCCTCCCATAGCCTGTACCTAGAAACCCCTCTGGTACCCCAACTGCCAGACCCAGGCTCAGCTCAGAGCCCCTCTCATACTCCAGATTCCTTAATCGAAGACCAGACCCTCTGCCCCAGACTGTTGAAAGTGAGGAAGGACAGGGGAGGGAGGATGGAATGAGCAGGAACGGGGCCCTCACAGGAGCACAAAGGAGAAGGGGCAAGGGTATTTGGGTTTGAGGTAGATCTTGGATTGCACTTAAAGTCAAAAAGTGATCTTGTGCTTAAAAAGTTTGGAGACCACTGTCCTATTATAATTGCTTGCTATTGCATTTGTTTTCTTTAATTACAGTAATAGCTTTTTCATTTAGTGACAAACTTCCTATTTTAATACATTTATATGAGTTTACTGAATGTCAGAAATAATACTGTCTTTAAAATGACAGTTCTAAGTGTAATGCTGATGCATTTGCTTCAACTAACACTTTATTTTAATAGCTATGTAGGTACCTTTTAAAATTTATCTAACTGTTCCTCAGTAGAAAAGGCTCCACTGCTTCTAACAAGTGTTACAAAATAGCATCTTACGGGGCAGCTGAAAGACTTGAAAATAAATTAAGCACACATTATGTTCCTAAGTAAGAACATTTATTGCATCATTACAACAGACTAAAGAAGAAAGCATGCTACTCAAAAGTCAGTATCCTTGCTTGGAAATAGGTATACGGCTTTAAAGAGCTGACTGTTCTGGAAAAAAAATTGAAAAATAACATTAGTAATTTCTACATTTTGGTTTAATCAACAGTTGCAGCTATATTCTGTCTGACAAAACTAGTAGGAATTACCGATGTTTACAAAAATTACAAACCTCCACTGTTGGGAGCTTTTGATAATTTAGAACACAATATTAACTGTTGTGTAATTTTTACAACTTTCTTTAATAATTCTAAATACTATAGATTCTGCTATATAGCAACCATGAGAATAACATCTTCCATTTAATGGAAACATATTGCCAGGAACCAGTTCATTCTATTATCATCCGTGGATTTGGATGTTAGGAACTGGTATGTCACTGAAGTAGCAACTGTTTTAGAGGAGAGGTCCATCCTATAATCAGCTTCCAGGCTCTGAGCATGTACAGCTAAACTTCTGTGTGCCATGGTTTCCAAAAGCATGTGCCTATCTCTCGTCAATAGAGTTTGGCTGCTAGAGGCCCTGCGTGATCACTGTCCTATGCATGTAAGAATGGCTGAAAGGTTTGATGTCTCCAAAATCCAAGTTATGCTTTCAAACAGCCATAACCTTTACCAGGAACAGCACGTACTGAGGCTGTAAATGTCAGTGTTATGGGAAGGAAACAGATGTTGGTGAAGACCTGTGGTTCTGGTTTCAGCATATGCTTGGACAAAATGCTCATCTCTCTGAAACAGAAAGTGAGTCAACTGGTAGCAGAGAAGTTCAGTCCTGCAGATGGCTTAGTTGGAAAGTCCACGACAGCATGGCTTAGTTGTAAGAGCATGGCAGACAGATACCTTACACAGCATTCTCAAGTAGTTTCATATACATGAAATCTTTAGTGCTGACTAGTCTCTTTTATCAGGGCATTCCCAGCAGAGGCCTTGGCATTCTGACAGAAGGGGTTGCAGGAATGTGAAAAAGCTATATACCACATCATATTGCTGTGTTATACAAACATGGATGGGACAGAGAAATGGCCTATAATGATCAGAAAGGGCAAATCCCCCAGGCTTCTCTAAGGACCACTCAGAGCTGCCTGTGATCTACAGAAACTCGGCCAATGTATGGATGGATGACAAGTTTGCTCCTTGAAAAGTTGCTTAAGAACTGGAACAGGGAACCTCTGGCACAAGATCGCTAGATGTGCCTCTTATTGACATTGCTTAGCACATTCAGCTGATGTAAAGCTATCACACTTTGTGTTAAAATTCTTGCTCCGATGAAGCCTTGATCATGTAGCCAATGAACTGTGTGCATCATTGCTTCTTTGGTGTTGACCCAAATCTACAAATAGTGTATGTTGTTAAAAACAAACAAAAAAAACCCTAATATTTATAAACGCACTTCACATCGCTAAGGAGTCCTGGGTTGCTGTTCTCCCATAGACTGTTCTAAGTGGCATTGGGAAGGGAGAGCTTATAATAATAACTGAAAATGATGGCTTGTGTACATCGATATGCTGGCCAATATTTCTGTTCCTATAAATTCTAACAGGAGAGGCGTTTAAAGCTGTTGTTGAGTTCGATAGTTGATTGGAGATGGAAGGTGAGGTTTCTGATGCTGAACTTCTGGAAATTATAGTGGTTGTAAAGTGTCAATAGGCCAATAAGGCACAAGGGCATCATGAATCGTGCATCATATGGTGAATCCAAAGAGGCTTCCCTCACAGAGCAGCTGGTGGATGTTTTTTGCAGGTTATTCCAGAGTTGTGGCTTTGAGAACTGTTGAAACTGCGTGCAAAACTGAGATGGATTTATGGGTGGAGATGGCAAACAGTAGAAAGGGACAACTTTTAAGACCTTTGCAGTAAAATATCTTGTCCACTTTTATTTGTGGCACACGAGCACTGCAGAAACAGTATAGTTCAGCATACAGAGAAATTGTAAGTGTTTCTTAAATTTTAATTTTTAAATGCTTTTTCTTTATCATTGTGGTACTTAGCAAGTGGAGATTTCATACGTTTTCTGTATGTGGAGTTGGCGCACTATACAGCGTATCCATTCCTGTGTATCAGTGTTTAGTTTTTTCGTTTGTCCTCAAAGTGAATAAGCGGTTTCATAATTGTACAATGTATTACTGTTCTGTACTTGGTTTTTGTGTATTCCCCTGAAAACAGTGCTTTCTACATATTGGCAACATCTGGATAATAGCAACTTTTTGATGGGAGCCAACAGGTTGCTGTGAAGTGAATTCTATTATATCTATAATAGACAAATAATTTTCTTTCTGATTTCCCAGCATCTAGTCACATATTTTAATGGTTACATTTTTTGTTTTCATGTTGTACAGATAGAAGAGTGCTGCTAAAATATTATTTAGTAACAGACTTGACTTATTTCACATTTGAGGTACAAAAATAAATGTAAATGTAGTTTACTTCATTTTAGTCATGAAGAAATGCAGTAAGATTGGCATTATTGCTTTCTCCATGTAAATGATTCACTTGTGAGATGTATTTTACTCTCTTCTGTCATCACTAATCATAATGCTTTTTAGCTTATTAGATCTTAATTTGATTTACATAACATTAATTCTTTAAAGCTAAGATTCTTGATGAGCGACTATTATTCAGCTTTTCCTGGTGTTATCCAATTCTTTGACTAACATCTTTAAATATTTTTGTGTATTTCTCTTTTCTGAAGAATAATATAACATTCTGGAGTAAATATTGCTGTTTGAGGGAAGTGTTTTTTAATGTCTGCCCCTTTCTATCTTTTAAAGAAAGTACAACTTTCACTCTTGACTGAAAGAGGAATGGGTGAAGCAGTGCAGGAGTTTGTTGACAAAGAAGAGAAAGATGCTATAGAAGAGTTGGTGAAATTTCAATTAGAAAAAACACAGCGGTTTCTTAAGGAACGTCACACTGATGCAGAGGAGGCAAAAATAGATGAGGAGGTGGGTACTAAATTACTCTGTTCTTCTAATTAGGTGCAACCTAGATTGTAGCTCAATATTGTGGTCTATTGACAGTTTTGTGGATGTTTTGAAGCTTGCACAACACCTTTCTCTAGCCAATCCCCTCATTCCTTCACTTTCACGAGCACACAAAAAAGTTAAATATTTAGCTTAAAAGTAGCTTAATCTATTTTTAAAATTGTATCTTGTAATCTGATATGTTGCTTCTTACTCCATTTTATATAGTATTTTAATCTACTATATATTTGAGTTTGTCTGTATCTGCTCAAGATCTTCTAAACCAGTATACAGCCTCCTCCAAATTCAGCTTCTTATCATAACTTAAAGCGAGGTAAGGGTTTGGTGGTGTGAGGAAAATGGGATGTTCCTGGAATGGGATCGCTTTTCATAAAACCATCTAGAAAAGAGACAAAAATCACCAGGCAGGTAAAAGGGGCTGAGTGGGGGTGCCCCACTTTCTACCCTGTCTCCAGGGGACTGCCCTAGCCTCCCAACCCCCAGGCACCCTTTTCGGAGGGTAGGGGGAAGTGAAGCTCCCCCTTGTTCTGATTCATATAGGGACATAGTTGGCTGTTCCCCTTCGTCAGGGAGCAAGGGGAATGTGCAGTTTGCTGCATTCCACACTCTGGCTGGGGAGCAGACGGACCTGGACCAACCTCAACCGGGGGTCATTCACCCCTCCCCTAGCTGTGCCCACTGGAGCTGTAGTGGCTGTGGACAAGTGACACAAAGCCGGGATAGCATTCACTCTGTTCACTTGTTGTGTTGCATGTGATTTCTACTGTCCTGTACCATTCTGTGTAATGTGTGTGTGCCTCAGTTTCCCTGGGCACTGCACTACTATGGGGATGGGAATTCTGGGTGTGACTCATTCAGAGAGGATGCTATGGCCAGCATGTTCACATGGCCTAAGCTCTCTTGTAACCTGAGCCTGGAAGGGGTGTGTGGCCAGGTGACACCTTTTTCCAAGGAATCTGGAAAAAGGAGGAGGCGAGGCTGCCTGCAGGAATGGAACTGCTTGCTGAGTGTGAGTTAGTCTTGTCTGGCTTGGGATACAGGGAGGGGGGCCAGAGCCCTGGTTTTGCCCCCTCTTCCAGATGGATTGTACTGACTGCTTCTGGTTCCTGTGCTAACAAGTCTGTTCTATACTGTATCCCTGTGAACCAATATACTTTCTATTCTACCTGTTGTCTGATAGTCACATTTGGCTGCAGATGTGAGTGCAAGGCCCGGTGACTCTCCACACCTCCGTGACAGGGTACATTGCTGGCTGTTCCCCTTTGTCGGGGAGCAAGGGGAAAGTGTGGTTTGCTGCATTCCTCACTCTGGCTGAGGAGTACAGAGGGCAGACGAACCTGGACCAGCCTCAGCCAGGGGTCATGCCTGTGTCCACTCAGCCTGTGTCCACTGGAGCTGCAACAGTTGTGGACAGGTGCTTCTCGCTTGGTCCCAGAATGCTACGGTAGTCCTCTCACCCCAGGGCAGCTGCATACTGAACCTCTCGATCCCATCCCCATCCCAGAGCAGTGATTTAAATGAAGAATGTACATTGTGAGGTTGGCTAACTCAGTTGTTGGAGCGTCAGACTTTTGGGAATTGGACTTGATGACCTCTTGTGGTCTCTTCCAACCCTAGGATTCTATGGTTCTATGATTTTCATTTTATTTTCCAAAAAAACAAATATTAATTTGAATTAAGGATCTGAGCAACACCAGGTAAATCTTCTAATTGTTCATAATAGAATCTTGTGCATATACCCACATGTACACAGATTTGTCATTTGTTAAGTGTAGGCCACATGTACCTTAAGCTCAGCACAAAATTGACCACTGGCATTTAACAATAATATTTGGAGTTGCACTTGCTCATGCCAGTGGCAGATTTGACCATTGGTTAAAACAGCAGCAGCTTGTTGCTTAGTTTGACTTGAAGATTTTTATTTTAAACAAAGCAGTGGGTCTAGATGCATATCTATGATGCCAGTTTTCTCTCTCCATTTCTTTTTCTCTTTCATCTCCTTCTTACTTTCACTTCTATTTCCCTTCTTTATTACTCACTTCTACACTTGTTTTTTTCTGGCATTTACTGTACTTCTTCATAGCCCACTACTTCTTGTTACTCTGTTAACCCATTGTCTGTCACACTTGCACTATGCATCTCTTGTCATAGTTGATCTTACTGACTTCTCACAGTTGAGTTGACAATTCAAGTGTCAAAGGGGTAGCTCTGTTAGTCTGTAACTTGAAAAACAAGTAGTCTTATGGCTCTACTATGGAGATTAACCAAACTGTATAGAATCATGAACTTTCATGGATGATTTTGCCCACAAAAGCTCATGAAACAAAAAAAGAGAAACAGGAGGGAAAAATAAAAGCTATTGCAACTGAGCTTCACCATTCTGGCTGTCACCCCCTCTATTTTTCTGGGACCTCAGTACTTCATTACCATGATCTAGAGAGGTGTCCTGACCAAAAGACAAAGAAGAAAAAGGAATCTGGGTGACATCACCACTTCAGTGGAGCTTTTCTGTTGTTTACTGTCTACTTCTAAAGGGAAAGAATAAGAGATGCTACTAAAATGAAAACCTTATTTAATAAACAGTTAAAGCAATTGAAATATTTTACCTTCTTTTTGTGTGTGTCTAATAAAAATGTAAGAGGATTTTTAATACTGTGTTTGCTATAGTGCTAAACAAGTTAAGGTTTCTGTAAACTAAGCCCAGGACCTTGTTTAACACTGTGCAGTATTAGATAGTGATGCCTTTTGCCTATATAGTCCATCTAAAGTGATCCACCAGCTTTCCTTTCCACCTCATATCAAGTGTGTTTTCAGCTGGTGCTGAGCTTTAGTGCTCTCATTTCATGAAATATGAGATTCGTTGGCTGCAATGTTGGCTTCTCTTCCTCCTATGGCCTTTGAACATGTTGTTGGGCATCCTTTGCTCTCATGCTACTTTGGATTCTCTGAGAATAGCACCAGCCGCAAGATTTTCTTTTTCTAAAGATGCACATTGCTGGGTATGAGCCAATATCTAATCATGCCAGTAAGCAGCAGTGGTACTGCAGACATGCTTTGAGCCCTGAATCTCTGGTAGTGGTTTCTTTTTACTAAGGGATGGACTCAGTCAGACTGTTCTATATTACTTGATTTTTCTTATTTGCTTCTAAAAAAGAGGTTTCGCTAAATCTTATGTATTCTGGAGCCTCCCTATTACAAAGATATCTCAAATGTATTGCTTGTACCTGGTAATGTAATTGTTGCTCATTACAATTAGCAAAGCCTTCCTGCCAAAGGGTTGAACAGTGAAAATGCTGTTCTATTCCTGTTAAAAATAAATCCAGTAAAAAGAACAGGCATTCAGTTGATTTTTAGAAAAAAATCTAAGTTTAAAAACAGGAATACTTTTCTTGGCATTTTTGTGTCTTCGGATATTGTACAGTACAAACTACTAATTTGATTGTATATTTTATATTATTGTGATCTAGGTGCGAAAATTTAGGGAGACCAGAAAAGAGAATATTGAAGAGGAGGATGAGGAAGTTCGTGAGGTAATTCCCATAAAACACAAATGTAGGGTACAGGATATATGTCTATATTGATGTTACATGAGTAGAGGATTGTCGTCTTCTATGGGTGTGTAATAGAATACATCATAGATACATTCTGTATCATCCAGGCCTAATTGTTTAAGAAGGATGAGAGAATTCCGTGACAAGTCTTATTGATTTCTGACAGGTCCCACATGATCTTGTGTTGGATGCAGATTTGCAAATCACCCGAAAATATCTTTGTGTATTGAGTGTCCTCAAAGTCACAGCATGCTTCTGGTTGAAAAATCAAACAGAAAACATATTCTGAGTCTGGATGTTTGGTTTACAGTTCCCTTTAGATAACTATATAAATAATATTTTTTATTGTTTTTATCTCTATAAAGCCACCAGAGTTTATTTAGAAAAGATAAAAAGGTAAAAATTCCAGATTATATTGCTGTTCATCTGGGCCAAACTAAACAGCTCCCATGTAGAAGACAAGCTTATGCATCAGTCAGGGTATGTCTACACTACCCCGCTAGTTCGAACTAGCGGGGTAATGTAGGCACACCGCACTTGCAAATGAAGCCCGGGATTTGAATTTCCCGGGCTTCATTTGCATAAGCGGGGAGCCGCCATTTTTAAAACCCCGCTGGTTCGAACTCCGTGCAGCGTGGCTACACGGGGCTCGAACTAGGTAGTTCGGACTAGGCTTCCTATTCCGAACTACCAGTACACCTCGAGGTGTACCGAGGTGTACCGGTAGTTCGGAATAGGAAGCCTAGTCCGAACTACCTAGTTTGAGCCCCGTGTAGCCGCGCTGCACGGGGTTCGAACCAGCGGGGTTTTAAAAATGGCGGCTCCCCGCTTATGCAAATGAAGCCCGGGAAATTCAAATCCCGGGCTTCATTTGCAAGTGCGGTGTGCCTACATTACCCTCCTAGTTCGAACTAGGAGGGTAGTGTAGACATACCCTCAGTTAGTTGCATGATAATTAAGCAACTATCAATAATTATGTAAATTGTAAAGACATTCAAACATAAATATCCACTTTACCATGTATAATTTGCTTATATGGACTCTCTTCCTGGGACATAATCGCATGCATAAAACCTACATTAAGATGCCTAGTAAGTGAAGTCCTGGAATCTATTAAACTGACACTTTATGTAAATGGTTTTGCAATTACTGGGGAGGCTTTTTGTTTTTGTTTCACAGAAGGATATTAGATTTCTTTTCAGTTTTTTGACAGCAGCTTAGTGCTGCATAGCTAAGGAGATATACTGAAGCATAGAATTTATTCAAAAGTCCAGTGTGAAGTATTTTTCATTTATGCAGGGTACATTTATGAAACACACAGACCACAAAAGAATGGCCTAACAGGAGCTACTTATCCAGTCATACATATGACTAGCATTGTTTGGGAGACAGCGCCATCAAAATAACCAACCTCAGATCCATAAGATTTAGATAAACAATTGCAAATTTCAACTCGGTTATGAGTGCCAGAGCAGTCCCAGAAGCAGTAAATCAATATCCCTATTGATGAACTAAATTTCAGGCAGATATTAGAATCTAAATGTTGACAGTGTTGTAGCTTATATGAATACGTTTTTTAAAAAGGTAAATTTCTTGATTTATTTTTCTTCCAGTGTGTGGAAGCATATGATGGGTTTGGGTTGGGTTTTTTTGAGGTGCTTTATTCAGGAGTGTGTGAGGTGAAGGAGATCACATCTCAGTTTTTCTTTAGTCCTTCTGCAGAGCTGTTCAGAATCTAATGTCCATTTATTTATAAAAAGGAAAATGTCTATTTGAGCAACATGTAGTTGGGTTCACCACCATAGAATCAGATATTTCTGGTAACTTCTAGATTTGTCAAAATCAATACTTAAGTTTGCAATAAGGTGCAATATAAATCTACTCCACAAGAGGCTAGCTGTGCTTAAAGTTCCCCTAGTATGTGTTTTGATCTGTCCTGCTTTGAAACCGGAATAAAGATTACAAGAAGTTCCCTAGTGCAAAGCAGCAGCATCCACACAGATTCATAGCATGTGGCAGGCTAGTGAAGGGTAGATTTATACTGCAGCTTTCAGTGAACTAAAGGGGTTGTGTAGTCAAGTCCTTTCAATGGGCAGTGCTGAGCTCTAGCTGTAAAAGTGTTGCCAAGGCTAAATCCCCACTCTGGCACGATGAATGACAAAGTGGGGGCCTGCAAAAGTACCCCGGAACCTTATCTTTCCAGGCTCTGGCATAAAACTTCCCCTCCAAAATCTTAAAAACCTAGATTTTGGGGATAAAAATCTGCTGCCACTACCCAAGTAATGGTAAGAAAACCAGGGAAGAGATCACTTGGGAAATCTCAGCCCTAAAATAAAACCAGGACACACAATACCAGGTTAATAAAAAAGAAAGAACTTTTAATATCACCACAATACTCCTGTTACAAGCATAGCTGGATTGACTAAATGGTAAGAGCCACCAATTAATAAACTCACGGGGAATTTTTCCATGGGGAACAAAACTTAATTACAAAAGAGAGAAAAACCTGTTTCTAAATACAGACATCAGATTCCCATTCCCAAACCATAAAACAATAAAACCGAACGGATTTATCTAAACTTTGCCCTACTTACAGATAGTGAAAAGTCTTTTCTTGGAGAGAGACATTTTGTCTGTTCCCCTCAATATCTGGAGAGAAACTGCCCAGAGACAAAGGAGGGAAAAAACAAAAAATCCTTTGTCCCAGTTTGAAATCCCTATCTGCAATTCTATTGGCTGACTGCTACCTGGCTTAGGTACAGCTAAGCCCTTAGTCTCCAGGCTGCTGGCTATCCCTCATGACCATGACAAGTGTGCTTCAGGCTAGTGAGGTAAAAAGAACAAATACTACCAAGTTAGGCCTTTTTGTGTCCTATAGTTCTAATTTATAGTGTAGATGGGAAGCTAGCCCTGTACTTTTTTGTGGACTAAATTCTTCTTATGCCCTGTACTTTTTTGTGGACTAAATTTTCAAAGATTCTTAAATGACTTAGGATGCTAAGTCCCATTGAAAGTTAGTGGACATTAAAGTCAAATAATTGTAAGGACCATAATAATAGCACCCATGTCTTGTGTGTTTTGACATAAACTTAAATCTTAGTTTAACTATAAATTAGAATATGGACCAGGGGATCACAGTGCAGACAAGGTCTAGTGGAAATCTAGAAATGCCAAATTAACTTTCAGTATGGTTCTTCTCATCTAACTATTTCAATGAACTTACACAGATGTAAGTGATAGGATAATTGGACTCTTAACATTTATTTCTTTTTAAAAAAGATTGAGTCCCCTCATTCAAGATCCCATACATCTTTAACCTAAATGTAACATCCCTAGAATAATCAGCTAATCGATTAGTTGATGGAAATTCCATCGACTAGTTGATAAGCGGGGGAGTGGCAGCAGGGTTAGCTTCCAACCCTGGGAATTAACCTCACTGTGGCTCTGCCTTTTAAATGTATTAAGAGTCTCTTAATACATTTAAAAAGCAGAAAGCACAGCGGGGGAGGATCCAGCGTGAGCTGGGACAGCTGATCCCCAACTCATGCCGAGTTCCACCTGCTGCGCACCAGCCTTTTAAATGTATTAAGAGCCGATAGGCTTTTAAATCGGTTCCCCCCAGCCTGATAGAAGCAGCAAGTGGGGGGAAGCTACTAGGTGAGGGACTGGTCGACTATCCAATAAGCTTATGCTTATTGGGTAGTCGTCTAGTCGCTTACATTCCTGCTTTATTTCAGAGGAGAAGTGAGATAAAGACACAATGAAAGGGAAATGAAAATTGTTTTCTCTCTCCTTTAAAAAACAGAAATCACAGTACTTGGGTGTGTAGAAACTGCTGAGCTATTCAGATACTGTCTCCCTTTTCTTTTCTTGTATTAAGCCTTAATGGCCATCTTTCTTACTCAGTTTTTGCTGAATTTAATGGACGAATATGCATATTACCTCTTGGAGAAAGCTGTTTTCTCTGTTGTGGATTGGTTGACTTGGTATTGCATTTCACAATTTGGTATAACGTTTTTTTTAAAAGTTCTTTGTTTATAAAATGCTTCATTCCCATTCAGTCTTGGCTTAATATGCAAATTGGAACTGCATCAAAATGACTAGGAAAGTGGCATCTGTTTTCTGACTGACTTCCATCACCATTGAATTTGACCCTAAATCTGAGTACTTATAAACATGTCACCAATTTCACCCTGGTTCATTTTACTATTAAAATTAAATATTCTGTATAACTTCTTTCAGGCTATGACCAGGGCTAGAGCTCTTCGATCTCATGAAGCTGGTCTTGCTTCTGGCTCTAGCGATGATGATCTTATGGATATGGGAGCATCAGAACAAAAAAACGATGATTCAGATGCTGGCAGCACTGTACCATCCAGCAGAGGAAGAGGTCGAGGAAAGGGTCAGGCAAGAGGTGGAAGAGGGCAGAACTTAGCATCAAGAGGAACCTCTCGAAGAGGAAGAGGTCAGTATTTTTACATTCTTATACTTCAGTTAATAGAAGTTGTCCCTTTTTACAAAAAGACCTTTTCTTTAATGTGCTCCTAAGTTATGCTATTGTTGTTTAATCAGGTTCCAAATATAATATTATTTTTATTTCCAACGTTTTTGGACTAGTTACTGCAGTGTCTTTCCAACTTACAAAAATTAATTTCAAAACCTCAGTATTTCAAAAGAGGGGGAAAAATACCATGCTCCTGTGTAGTAGTTGTTTAGCAGTCTCTTGAAGAAGCCATGTGCAGAGAGGTCTTAATCTTGGAAATGAGGACTTTTTTTTTTTTTTAATAACCAAAAATATCAAATCACCTACTAGTCTGGTTGTAATTGATTGTGCACTTTAATGGAGTTGCACTCCTTGTTAAGTCTTTTAAAAAAAGGCTCCAGTGACAGGACAACTTAGGGACATAGGGTAGCTAGTCTCAGCTGCCACCTGTTTTCCCTCAGCTATGCTATTTTCTGCTCACTAGTTTATGCAGACCTTTGGTTTTAGACCTTTTGGTGATTTGTTTCTTTAGAACCGTGGTCACCAACCCGTCAATCACGATCGACTGGTCGATATGGGGGGGGCATGGCCAGTTGATCGCGAGGCAACCAGCCCTCCCACCCCCGTCATTTCCTCCCACCCCAAGAAGGAGCCTGCGCTGGCGCTACCTCCTGTGAAAATGGGGGTAGTGCCAGCTGCCTACTGCGTGGAGGGAAGTCCCGCAGCTTTATGCCAGAGCTGGCATGTCAGGAAGCATGCGCGCTGCTCTTCCCCTCCCGCAGATAGCCAGCGAATTTCCTGAAATGCCAAGTCTGTCGCGCCGCTGGAGACTTCTTTCTCCCTGCTTTCATGCACAGGAGGGGGGCGGATGGGGTAGGTGTGCAGGGACTGCGCGTCCGCTCCAACTGCTCAGGAAGCAGACACTGCCATAGGGAGTGGAGGAAAAATGTGCACACTTCCTGAGCAGTTGGAGCTGGCGTGCTGTCCCTGAACTCCTACTCCTCCCTTCCCCGCTCCCCGTTCCCTCCCCATGCAGGAAGGCAGCAGGGGGCAGGAAGTTCCCGGTGGCATGACAGACCCAGCTTTTCAGGAAGTGTGCCGGCTGTTTGGGGAGGGGGGAAGCAGTGCATGTGCTCCCTGAGACCCCGGACCTGACACACAGCTGCGGGATCCCCAGGTACCAGCTGAGTTGTCTGTCTCCTCCCCCTGCCCAGAGACCTACGAGTATCCTGCCCCCTATCCCTCCTGCCCCGACCCCCATGAGTACTCTGCCCAGGGCTCCACCAGCAACCTTCCCTCTGCCCCAGCCGGTGCCTTCCCTCCTCTGCCCTCTCCCCCTCCCCCCCCCCCCGCCGTGCCCTATCCCTAACAGCATCCTGCCCAAACCCCCACCAGCATCCTGTCCCCTGGCCAGACACAATACATCACCCTACTCCTGCCCCAGCTCCCACCCACACCCTGCCCAGGCCCCCACTAGAACCCTGTTCCTGTCCCCTGACCAGGGCCCCACCCGCACTCTCCTTCTGCCCCCTGGCGAGACCCCATCCAGCACCCTGGCCCAGACACCCACCAGCACCCTGCCTCTGTCCCCACCCTCGTGGCCAGACACCTACCCCCATGCTCCTGTACCCCTTTTTCCACCCAGATTCTGTAACCCCACCTCTATCCCACTCACTGGCAGCCCTGTCCTGCAACCTTGATCCCTCATTTTTGGCCCCACCTCAGAGTATAGAGAAGCCCACAAATTCCACTAGCCCTGGAACCCCAAAAGAGTTAATCTGGCCTAAGGCCTTGAACCTCAGTCCTACCTACCCTCCCCCCCATGGGGCTGGGATGCCAGCAGAGGGAGGTGTCTTAGTCGGGGCCACATCAATGAGGTTTGGGGGGGTTTGGAGGGTTTGATTTTTTTGCATCTCACTTGTGTGGTCCGTGACTGATTTTTTTTTTCCTTGTGAGTCAGTGACCTCTGACCCAAAACAGGTTCCCCACCCCCCATAAATAAAGACAATGCTGAAAAGTTTGTGTTGGACATAATATTTTATTTAAAAATAAAGCCTGGCCAACAAGCCCCCAGTTGCGGCCAAACCGCCATCTGGCTGCAGCATCATAACACCCCTGCATCCCCCCACACATTCCAACCCTGAGCCTATCATACACCGGAACCCCCTGTCCTGAGCCTCTCACATCCCCAGTCTTCTGCCACAACACTACTGCACCATCCGCACACTGCAAATCTTTGTCCTGAGCCCATTATACTCCCAACTCCCTGCCCTGAGTCCCCAACCTGAACTCCCGCACCCTCACATCCACAAGCATATGGCTTGCTCAGCACCCCAACACTTTCTAGCCTGGAGCCCCCTCCCTTTCACCCCTTCCCACACCCAAATCCCTCATTCGCACCCCAGAGCCCACACATCCTGTCTCAACCCAGTGAGAGTGAGTAAGGGCTGGGGACAGCAAATGATGGAGAGGAGCAGAACTGAGAGGACGGGGCCTCAAGAAAAGGGTGGGTTCTTGGGAAAGGGATAGGATAGATCTTGGCTTGCCTTGACATTTAAAAAGTCATTTTGGGTGTAAAAAGGTTGGAGACCACTGCTTTAGAATTTTATAATTAACAGAAAAATAGGGGGTAAATATTGATTGATTGTTATTCCTACAGGAATCGCTAGCCAAGACCTGTCTAACAGCAGTAGAACTCACAAGCATGTCGCTACACCTACCAAGAACATGTCTATCATAGATGGTAAGTTAAAATTGTTCTCCTTTTGCAGAATGCCATAATGAAATTAACAAGTTTTATGATGCAACCTTTGTTTCCAGTAGACCAATTCAACCATCACATAGGGCTTTGTTTGGCTGTTAATTAGGGATGCAAACTATTAGTGCGCTTTAGTTCAGTTGACTTCTTTTCCTACCCTGACTTTTATCTGTCATTTAGGAAGATTTAATTCATGGGGTTAATTGGTCTGCCTCTCTGTACTTTTGCCATCTGATGAATTCAGGTTTTCTCAAAGAACTTCCCCTTCAGATACAAAATGTGTCCAGAAAAATATATTTGTCAAAGCATCACAAATTGTGTCCCCCAAATAGATTGGCTAGTTCTGGGTTTGTGATTAAGCTTTTTCTTATAAAAGGGGACTAGGCAGGTGTTGAGCGAGAAGTGTCTCTTCAGGCCCTGGTGAGTAGGGCGGAAAATGACACAAGTAATAGTTAAGCACAAGCATAGTTAAGCACTAAAAGAAGGCAGCAACTTTTGTACCATTGGAGCTTTTTATAGAGATCATGACAGAAGCTATGTTTAGAGACCCGTGACCAGATCTTGCTCTTCGTTACTTTAGTGTAAATCTGGAGGATTTGATGAAGAAAGAAAATAGTAAACTTAGACTTTTATCCAGTGTCATTCAGATCATAATTGGGATCCTTAGAAATGAAGTGCTGTAAAAGCATTTTTCAGTTGCAGTTTTTTAAAATGTTCTATCTCAGGATCTCTGAAATAATTACACAGGGTTAATAATCTTCAAAATATATTCATTAAAAAGGTTCTTCTTAAACCCTTGTACTCCAAGTGGAGCATAGGTCATCTACAAGTCTCCTCCACTTCACTCTGTCTTGAGACAAAACTTCTAACTGACTCCAGGGGTACCCTAGTTGTTGTCCTTCAGTCTCAGTAGATCTTCTCCACTTTGTCCAGGTCTTCCTCTTTTGCGTTTTCCTTAACATTAAAAAGGTTGGGTTCCTATAAAAAGACTAAATGACCTTTTTTGGCAGATGTTATTTTAAAAGATAACTTTCAAAACTATATTAAAAATAAAGCTATGATGCACTTTCAGCTAGTTGTTTCTTGATTTGAAAATAAAGCTATGAGGCAGGAATCAAAGGTTAAGAAATGTTTCAGAGAAAAGCATTGTTCATGTAGCAGTACTGAATCCCTTCAGAACCTGTACCAATGAGGTGTTACTCTCAAACATCTGTAAAAGAACACAGCTTTGTTATCTGTTTGCAGTTTAAACAAAGCCAAGCTTATATCTCATATAAGGTAGCAAGGCAAATTCACCACAGTTCAGTGAAAGCAACTAAGAAGTTATTTTTTGTTTTAAGAGGTGGTAATTTCATTTCTTTAGTAAAGAGAAGAATGATTATTTTTACTGAAAAGAATCAAACATACAATATTTACCATTAAGAAATCAATATTTCCTCGCAATTCACACATTACAAGTATCAGATATACTGCAGGTCTTGCCTATTCTTAGTAGTATATAGCAAGACACTGAAACATATATCTCTCTAGGTTCTTTCCACACCAGCACTTTGTCTCAGATACACATTGGGCGGAACAGAGGGAAACAATTTATTTCAGTTTCATTGACTTGTGCTACAAAAAGTACAATAAAACTCTCTATTTCTAAAACCACGTGACTTCAACCCAAAAAATTGTCCAGAAAAATTGGACTTCTCAAACAGGAGCATAGTAATGTGAATATTGCAGTGTGTCAATAAAATGTTAATTTAGTTTGTATGCGTGGGTGTTTTCTCTAACCTCTAGGGTTATAATTTTCCCACCAAGAATAGGAGCTGTTGATAATATCAGAATTAGTTGCTATAGGCTTTGCCTTCAGTCATCATCCTGGGAAAAGCATAACCCTATTTTGTCTGAAATATTGTGGGAGAAATCATACAAAGTAAACTAAATCAAGTCTGCTTACCATACCTTTTCATTTGTACTTTGTAGTAGAACACATTTCAGTCAAAATGTTAAGGTGGGACCCTTGTACGGTATGGTGTGATCAGATAATGAAATGTGGACATTTCAAGTCCTTGCCAGAGGATGTTGTGAGATTAGGACTTTAACAGAGTTTAAAAAAGAGCTAGATAGATTCATGGAAGTTGGGTCCATTAATGGCTATTAGCCATGATGAGTAGGAATGGTGTCCCTAGCCTCTGTTTGTCTGGAAATGGGTGACATAGAGGGATCATGTGATGATTACCTGTTGTGTTCCCTCCCTCTGGGGCATCTGGTATTGGCCACTGTCGGCAGACAGATACAAGGCTAGATGGACCTTTGGTCTGACCCAGTATGGCCATTCTTATGTTCGTATGCTTTCTATATAATGTGGTCTAATCTGTTTTTATTTTAGCCTTTAAATCTTTAAGACAACAGCCATCTCGGAATTTTTCTGCTAAGAATTACTCAGAGGTGAGAAGCATATGTGTAAAGTTGTGTAGTACTGTGTGTGTGTGTGTGTGTGTGTGTGTGTGTGTGTGTGTGTGTGTGTGTGTGTGTGTGTGTGTGTGTGTGTGTGTGTGTGTGTGTGTGTGTGTGTGTGTGTGTGTGGCCATGCCTGCGTTACAAAATTCTATCAAGTCAAGTAAAATTGGCATACAGAGTCTGTAGTTACTACACCACTTATGTGTATACTTGGCTCTTGTATCAGCAGTGTATGAACTTACGGGAGTGTTTGTATCATTGCAGAATGTGGTGCACTATGGGTAAGCATCCCACTGTACAACTTGCCACCGTCCAGTGCACTGTCTTCGACACTTTGGCAATGTACGATAGGGCTGAAACGAGTCTCACAGAGAGGGCTAACTGGGAGCATCGGATCAACTTCCCAGTTTGCAGCTGTCTCCCTACAACTGTGTTCACCCTTAAGGGTCTGTGCTCATTGTCCAATACAGCACTGGGTTGCAGGATGTCAGTGAATATATCATCCCAAGTCCTGCTTTTCTTCTCCCCCCCCCCCCCCATGTGGCTCAGGTTTTCTGTGGGTGTGAAGGGAGAGACCCTGAATGTCACAATGGTAGCAGCTGCAGATAAAACTTAACGAAGTTCTCATTGTTAATATAGTCACAAAAGCATTTTGTGTTTCACCTTCTGAACTTGCTTCCCTTGCTTTCCTAAAGTTTTAAGCACTTAATTCTCACTTCTGCTTGGGATTGCTTGTGCATGGCCCTGTCACAGCACTTGCCATGGTGAGCATGGCCCACCAGGGTTGGGAAAATGCTGAGTTTCATGATTCTAGTAGTACATAGTACTGGCACAGTTTTCAATAGGCATAGTGATTTTAGCTGATATCTCATTCCTGAGGGTAACAAAGGCAGAGAGAGTACAGCTGCTGCAGGCATCCTGAAGCTAGCTAGCCCTATGTGCTGCTACTCTGTGCACTTCAATAGTGCCCGCTGAATATATTGCTGAATGACATGAGGAAGAAATGGGACAGCCCTCCCTAGAAACCTTTTGGAAGAAGAATTGCAGAATACTTCCATGAACATTTCATTGAAATCTCTCTGGAGGAATCACAGGACAACCTTGTGTACATAACCAAACTACTCGGAGTCATCTCCCCATCATTCTTCCAACTCTGGAGAGATAGCAACTCTGCTTCTCTTTGTTGTAATACTACCTCTTCTAGCACAATAAATTAAGGATAAGTCAAGTTATGTGTCCTACTTTAGGGGTACCATCCCTGTAATTTTAAAATTAAACTACATACTGACCCAGCATTGCTTCCCCTGTATTGGGCTTGTCCGTGCTTGACTGGATGGACTGTGACTGAGTCAAAAATTGGTTCTTGCTGGCTGCACAGCTGGAGCCCATAGTCACATCATCCCCAGATTCCTACACCTCATTCTCTTCCACTTCTTCGCTGTTCATAGCAGGAATGTGACTTGGATTTCTCAGAGATGTCCATGGTTCTGAGAGGAGAAGGGGTGGTTGGCTCTCCTCCAGCTATGGCATGTACCTTTTTGCAAATATAGCAGCTCTGTGGCATGTTACTTGACTGATTGTTGACCTCTCTGACCTTCCGATATGCCTGCTGCAGCTGTTGGCTTTCATGCAGCACTGTTGCTGGTACCCATTGTACCAGTTCTCCCACATCCCCTAAGTCAAATCTGCTCATAGATGTTGACATTTAAAATATAACTCAAAGCTTTGCCTGCACCACAGATCCAGGAGATCCGATATCTTCTGTCTTCTTCAGACAAGAGTGTGTATGGAGCATGTAGATGCTATGGTCAGCTGGGCAGTTCCACTCAAGAATGGAGAGCTGCTAGATATGCTTGCCAAGCCAGGCAATCAGAAAAAGGAATTTCAAAAATTCATGGGTCTTAAAAGGGGAAACGGGACTTCTGGCCGCCATCATTCCTAGGCAATAGAGGTCAAAATAATGATGAGAGCGATCAGTGTGGGGCATCGTGGGACAGCTGCTGGAGCTGCATTTAAACTGCATTGACCTATGTACATCAACTATGACTCTCTGTCACTAAACTACATTTGAAGCCGTGAAGCACTTAAGAATGCAAGTAGCTCATACAGAGTCTTTTTTGTTTTTGTTTTTTATCCAGATTAAATTGTTTGAAGTTAGACATTCTAGAAAGCATTAAACAAAGAATAAAATAACTTGTGCACTGTAGCTGTTACTATATATTTAATCTCAAAAGAGTACATAATATACTACCTTCTGTAAAATGTACTGGTTCTTTTTCAGGACATAATAGATGATGACTCTGATGTGGAAGAAGTTTCTTTTACTGCTGCTTCGAAAGTTACTCAAAGGTTGGTATAGTTATTTCAAAATGGCTAAAGAGCCATTTAAGGATATGTAAGTCCCTCTGGAGTGGTATATATGAAAGAGCCTGTAGCACTATATTCCTCTGATTGTCAATAAAGAGTTGCATTAGCTGAAACTCGCTTTTAAAAATTTACAAGTTAATATTTAATTTAAAATGTGCTCAACTTTTAAAAAATAGAATAGTAGTTTAGAGAGTTCCTCTCCCCCCACCTTTTTTTGTTCATTTGAGACTTTCACCAACTTGCATTAGAAAATGCAGTTGAAGAACTTGAAAGTAAGTGTATGTTGCCATGATAAAGACCATGTATATCTTTTAAAGTATATGAATTACTAGACAGTTTTTCAGAAGTATTCAGTTCTCCAATTCACTCACCTTCTTGCTCACAAATAGGCAACTGGATAAGTGGCCAGATTTTTAAATAGGTCTTGGTACAAGGCAGCTCCTGTTGTTTTTGGAAGTGGTTATTGGAAGTGGATTTCTTCTGAAAGTGTAAACTCCTCTTCCTCTTTACAGGCAGTCCCCGGGTTACGTACAAGATAGGGACTATAGGTTTGTTCTTAAGTTGAATCTGTATGTAAGTCGGAACTGGCGTCCAGATTCAGCCGCTGCTGAAACTGACCGCCAGTTCCGACTTACATACAGAATCAACTTAAGAACCCCAAGCGTCCCCAAGTCAGCTGCTGCTGAAACTGATCAGCGGCTGATTCCAGGAAGCCCGGGGCAGAGCAACTCTGCCTCGGGCTTCCTGTAGTCAGCGCTGGTCAGTTTCAGCAGCAGCAGCTGACTTGGGGACGCCTGGGACAGAGCAGCTGGGGTGCTGCTGGGTTGCTCCAGTAGCGCCGATCCGGCGCTACTGGATCAACCCAGCAGCACCCCAGCTGGTCTGCCCCAGGCGTCCTGATTCAGCCGCTGCTGAAACTGACCAGCAGCGGCTGAATCAGGACGCCTGGGGCAGAGCAGCTGGGATTCTGCCGGGTTGGTCCAGTAGCGCCCAGAGCAGCGCTGCGGGACCAACCGGCAGCGCCCCAGCTGCTCTGCCACAGGCGACGGAGAAAAGCCTAGTCTGCTGGGAGGGGGGGGGGCGTACTAGCTGCGCTCCTCCTCCCCCCAGCAGACCAGGAAGACGCGGGCAGCGGACCGAGACGCACCGCGGTCCCGCCGCCCGGGTCCTCCACGGCTTTGCTCCCAGTCTCCCTAATCTGCTGGAGACCAGCAGACCAGGGAGACGGGGAGCAAAGCCTCTGAGGACGCCGGCAGCGGGACAGCCGCAGCGCGCCTGGGCTGCCCCCCTGCCAGCTTCCCCCGCGGCTCCGCTGCGCGAGCCTCTCCGCAACTTTCCAAAGCCGCAGGGGAAGCCGGCAGGGGGGCAGCCCAGGTGCGCCTGGGCTGCTCCGCTGCCAGAGCCCCTCCGCGGCTTTGCTCCGCATCTTCCTGGTCTGCAGACCAGGGAGACGCGGAGCAGCTTTTCTTGCCCGGGAGTACACGGGCGGCGGGACCACGCGGTCCTGCAGTCCGTGTTCGTAACTGCTGATCCGACGTAAGTCGGATCCGCGTAAGTTGGGGACTGCCTGTACTAACAACCAACAGACTGCCACATAAACAACCTTACTACTGAATTCTTTCACTAAAACCTCATTTACTACATGTTTTCAGAACTAATTCATACACTTAGCAACAGCCTATGAACACCATGATCTGGATTAACAAGATAATGGGGTCTACACACTACAGTATATTTTTATTTAGGTGTTGTCTGGCCAAATAGAGAAAACTTAGAATGTCTGGTTCTGGTTCCTTGCTCTATGATAATAATTGTATCCTGTTGTAACCCGTAAGGTCATCAAGCATGTCTACGAGCACATCCAAAACCAGCAGAAGGAGCTCACAAAGCCAAGTAACTAGAGGGGTTGACTTTGAATCAGATGAGGTACAGTACCGTATGATTGTCTCTTGTCATAATTCTTACAACTTCATATTATCACTTTGCAAAATATTAGGGTGGTCAAGTGATTAAAAATTAATCAGTCACGCTGTTTAAAAATAATAGAATAGAATGTATTTAAATATTTTTGGATGTTTTCTATATTTTCAAATATACTGATTTCAGTTCCAACACAGATACAAAATACAATTCTCACTCACTAAAAAACAAAACAGTGTAAAGCTATAGAACCTACAAGTTCACTCAGTCTTACTTTTTGTTCAGCCAATCACTAGGAGAAACAAGTTTATTTACATTTATGGAAGATAATGCTGCCTGCTTCTTATTTACAATGTCACCTGAAAGTGAGAGCAGACGTTTGCAAGGAATTATTTTAGTTGGCGTTGCAAGATGTGTACTTGCTAAAGAGTCATTAATAGGCTGCATATTTAAAACTAATGGAATTACTTTTTCACACCACCTTTCAACTTCTTCTTTTTGCCATGGGATATTGTGAAGGCCAGAAGTATAAACTGGCTTCAAAAAAGAATTACTTTTAAGTTCATGGAGGATAGGTCCATCAATGGCTATTAGCCAAGAAGGTCAGTAAATCCACCCCATACTCCAGATGTACCTAAACCTTCAATGCCAGAAGTTGTCCCTGGACAACAGAGGATAACTCATTTAAAATTGAGCTTTTCTTTTAATTCCCTCTGAAGCATGTGGAATTGTCAGGAGACAGGTTACTGGTCTGGAAGAACTATTAGTCTACCCCAATATGGCCGTTCTGTTATTCTAACTTATATTTATATGGACTTCTTTACAATTGTTTTTAATTGCACTGTACTGTATTGTAGATTAAAATCAATAAAAATAATAGTTTCAGATCATTCCGTTACACTCAGTTTCTTGTATCAGATCACTCTCATACAAGAAAACCCAGTCATCTCTTTTGCTTTTCTTGTCCTTTATGTACAAGAAAAAATGTTTCATGGAGATATTCCCAACCCTGCATGCTAATGTTTGAACTACCAAAATCACCACCCTGTGCCCCCACTGCTCTTATAATTACATGGCTCTTCCTATGTTCTGAAACTAAAAGAGGGGCTAACACTGTACTGTTGCAGTATATCTAATGGGTTTATGCTGCTTTCCATCACTGCAGTACATGAACACCTGGTTGTTGTATTTTCCAGAGTCCTTCGACTGTAAGATACTTAGTGCAAATGAAAGCTATGGTTAATGTTTAGCTAACAAAATGAAAATATAGTAAAAACAAATTCAAGATACTTGCTTTTAAATTCTTAATATTCTGTGTGTCTAAAATATTTTGGTCTTTTGCCTTAATCTTTGCATGCATTTCAAAATAAAGCTGCAGAAATTGTCTCTATTCAGGACAACATTTAAGCATGTGTTTTCTGAATCAAAACCAGCATAACTATAGCATGAATGAGATGTTTCCAACGTACCCAAGCCAATCCAACCTTTACTTTTTCATTTAAAAACTTATTTGCCGTAGTCTGCAGTTTGGAAATGAATAGGACAGAACTCTCTCTCTCAGCTGCTGATACAAATTATGGAAAATACATAAGAAAACTTAAAAATGAATTTTAGGTGTGTTTTAAAAGTTGAAAGATGAACGTCATATTACTATGGAGGCAGCATTTTAACAGAACAGGTCTTATCTGCTAAGAACAGTCTTATAATCAGTTATAACAACTAGATCTTATATAGCATTTTTCATCAACAGATGTCAGTGCTTCATGTTTTATTCTCAGTGTCACATCAGGTTTTATGCATATTAAATATCTTTAAATTAAACATATAAATTACAAAGATACATAGAATCCAACAAGACTGTATTCGATTATCAGTGTTCATTAAGTCTGGTATTCTAATTGGCAGTGAACATTTCCTCTGGATGTCAGAAATTGGCATAATCTCAGAATATCTATTCCAACCAGATTTTGAAACCAACCTGATTACTGCTTTCTTGGACATTCTATTTACTGTTTATATCAATAAGAGAACAAAGAAGCCAACAGAATCAGGTTAAGTGGAATATGGAATAAGATGGTGTGCCTTCTAATTTAGCCAACTCACATATTAATTCTCTGCCTTTTTAATTCAAAATGCCTCTAATTTTTTTTTAAATTAACTTTTACATTCTAGGATGAATTTGACCCCTTCAAGAGCACTGCTACTTCAAGAAGAAAGCCAAGATGATTCTGGATTCATTATATTAAATCACTGTAGAAATGCCCAGATATTGTGATGGAATCAGAAAATAATATGCAAGTTTTTAATCTAAACTATTTTTTGCCTTAATCTTTCACAAAAGAATTGAAACATTAACTCTCAGTGGTACTATGTATGTAACGTAACTTGACATATATATTGGGTTATCATATGTAAATACCATTGCCTAATAGTCAAAACTTGGAGAAATATTTCCTAGAATAATTTCAAAATTCTTCAGTGTGTAAAACTTCTGAAAGGTTGCTTTCATTTCTGGGACATATATAAGAGAATTCCTCCTTCTATAAAATTTTTCACTAGGTTTTGAATTTTTTAGAAGCATAAATTATGGATATGGTTTACGTATTTTACAGGCCTAATGAATGTTATATTAATTTGTATCTTGTTACGGTTGGAAGAAAAATTCAAAGACCCAGAGATGCACATTTCAGTATTAAAATTATTAATGCCAGGAAAGGGTCTGCTATTACTGTCTTATAAAATGTCAGAAATATAAAGAAGGGACTTTCTGCTCTGCAATTCTGGAAAATGTCAGAGTCTTTAAGTTGGGCTGCATATTTCTATAGGAGAGAATCCTGCATCTGTGCAAGTAAAACTCTCAGAAGTTGTCACGAGTCTTACGTGAGCGTGTGTGTGTGTGTATATATATATATAAAAGAGAGAGAGAGAGAGAGAAGGAATTGGGCCAGTAATGGATGAGACACCTGTATATTTGTGTAAATGACGTATTTCTTTCTTTTTAATTTCAGTATTCCCCCTGAAACAGTACTAATTCAGCAATACTTTTGTTTCCAGAGTGAGAACAGAAAAACATGATCAAAATAGGAATTACAACAGTTGCTATTTTTCACCACGCTTGCTGCTTGGCACTAAGAATCCATAGTGATTCACCATCAGTGATTTCAACTTGAGAGCTAGGAAAGTTTGGGGCTTAACCTCTCGGTGGACTCTGTGGCCACTTTGGTCTCCCTGACTGACTATCTCTGGGATGTTGGAGAAGCACTACACTACATACAGCAGTAGAGAGGGAAAATGTAGAAGCATTAATTATCCTGGAGTGAGATGGAGTTTAGTAGCTGTGTAGCCATGGTTCTGGTCAATTATGGCCATCCTGGATATGCATTCACTTCTGCAACTGTGAACCCAAATGAGCCACAGAAGTTCTGAGAACTCTGGAAGTTATCAGACCCAGGTCTTGTTCTTCAAGGTATTAAATAGTTGGTAGTAGTTCTGAGCGCAGTCTGTTCCCTTATGGTATCAGAACATGCTTGTTCTGGCAGTGTTTGCTATGATCGGATTCTTCTCCTACCTCTTTACCAGTGGCTATTATTGCTATGCATAGAAAGCTGCTGTAAATCCCTCTTTAAAGGGGGTATATTTATGTTTTGCTCTAGAAGCTGAAAATATGCAATTCATCAATTTCTAGCTGACATCAATTTCACTAGGAAGAAAAGTTACCTTGTATAGTTAAAATGTTTGTCATAAAAACCCCATATGAACAATGGATGTCTGTTGTATGGCACTGTGTGTTTTGCATTGAATCTGAAGGATTTAGATGTAAATGCAAATCTTTTTTATATGTTAGCTAAATAAAATTTGGTACTGAAAATAAATAGGTTCCTAATAGTTTTAAAAAAAAATCTTCATTGCTTATCGCGTGTTTGAAGGGAGCTTTTTCTTTTTTTTTTTTTTTTTTTTTTTTAATGGTCGCAAATCACACCGGTTATCAAGGAGCCAACCCTGCATTTTCTCTTTAGATATTTTGTCCATTTTCTGGAATCAAACATTTCCTGGGTCTTTTCCTGTTATCCCTTTTACATGTATCAGAGGGATAGCCGTGTTAGTCTGGATCTGCAAAAGCGACAAGGAGTCCTGTGGCACCTTATAGACTAACAGATGTATTGAAGCATAAGCTTTCGTGGGCGAAGACCCACTTCGTCAGATGCATGTAGTGGAAATTTCCAGAGGCAGGTATAAATATGCAGGCTAGAGATAACGAGGTTAATTCAGTCAGGGAGGGTGAGGCCCACTTCCAGCAGCCGATGTGGAGGTGTGAACATCAAGAGAGGAGAAACTGCTTTTGTACTTGGCTAGCCATTCACAGTTTTTGTTTAATCCTGAACTGATGGTGTCAAATTTGCAGAGGAACTGTAGCTCCACAGTTTCTCTTTGAAGTCTTGTCTTGAGGTTTTTTTGCTGCAGGATAGCTACCTTTAAATCTGCTACTGTGTGTCCAGGGAGATTGAAGTGTTCTCCTACAGGTTTTTGTATATTGCCATTCCTAATATCTGATCTGTGTCCATTTATTCTTTTACGTAAGGACTGTCCAGTTTGGCCAATGTATATAGCAGAGGGGCATTGCTGGCACATGATGGCGTATATTATATTGGTAAATGTTCAGGTGAATGAACCAGTGATGGTGTGGCTGATCTGGTTAGGTCCTGTGATGGTGTCGTTGGTGTAGATATGAGGGCAGAGTTGGCACCGAGGTTTGTTGCAGGGATTGGTTCCTGAGTTACAGTTAGGGTATGTCTACACTACCCCCCTAGTTTGAACTAGGGGGTGTAATGTAGTCATAAAGAGTTGCAAATGAAGCCCGGGATTTGAATTTCCCAGGCTTCGTTTGCATAAAGCTGGCCGGCACCATTTTTAAATGCCAGCTAGGTCGGACCCCGTGCCGCGCAGCTACATGCGGCACGGACTAGCTAGTTCAGATGGGAAGCCTAATCCGAACTAGCTAGTCTGTGCCGCGTGTAGCCGCGTGGCACGGGGTCCGACCTAGCTGGCATTTAAAAATGGCGCAGGCCGGCTTTATGCAAATCAAGCCGGGGATATTTAAATCCCGGGCTTCATTTGCAACTCCATATGACTACATTACCCCCCCCCCCCTCAGTTCGAACTAGGGAGGTAGTGTAGACATACCCTTACTGTGGTGCAGTGTATAGTTGCTGGTGAGAATTTGCTTCAGGTTGGCGGGTTGTCTGTGGGCAAGAACTGGCCTGCCTCCCAAGACCTGTGAAAGTGAGGGATCATTGTCCAGGATGGGTTGTAGATCACTGATGATGCGTTGGAGAGGTTTTAACTGAAGACTGTAGGTGATGGTCAGTGGTGTTATGTTGGTTTCTTTCTTGGGCTTGTCTTGTAGTAGGAGGATTCTGGGTACATGTCTGGCTCTGTTAATCTGTTTCCTTACTTTCTTGTGCGGGTATCGTAGTTTCAAGAATGCTTGGTGTAGATCTTGTAGGTGTTGGTCTGTGTCTGAGGGGTTGGAGCAGATGCGGTTGTACTTTAGTGCTTGTCTGTAGACAATGGATCGTGTAGTGTGTCCGGGATGGAAGCTGGAGGCATGAAGGTAGTCATAGCGGTCGGTAGGTTTTCGGGATAGGGTGGTGTATGTGACTGTTACTTATTTGCACTGTGGTGTCCAGGAAGTGGATATCTTGTGTACACTGGTCCAGGCTGAGGTTGATGGTGGGGTGGAAGCTGTTGAAATAGTGGTAGAATTCTTCCAGAGTCTCCTTCCCATGGGTCCAGATGGTGAGGATGTCATCAATGTAGCATAGGTAGAGAAGGGACGTTGGTGGACAAGAGATGAGGAAGTGTTGTTCCATGTCAGCCATAAAAATGTTGGCATATTGTGGGGCCATGCGGGTGCCCATAGCGGTGCCACTGGTTTGGAGGTATATATTGACACTGAATCTGAAGTAGTTGTATATGAGGATAAAGTCACAGAGCTCAGCCACCACTTGTGCTGTGGCATCATCAGGGATACTGTTCCTGACAGCTTATATCCCATCTATGTGTGGCATGTTTGTGTAGAGAGCATCTACATCCATGGTGGCTAGGATGGTGTTTTCTGGAAGATCACCAGTGCATTGTAGTTTTCTCAGGAAATTGGTGTCTTGGAGATCATAGAATCATAGAATAATAGGACTGGAAGGGACCTCAAGAGGTCATCGAGTCCAGCCCCCCGCCCTCAAAGCAGGACCAAGCTCCACCTACACCATCCCTGACAGATGTCTATCTAACCTGTTCTTAAATATCTCCAGAGAGGGAGATTCCACCACCTCCCTTGGCAATTTATTCCAATATTTGACCACCCTGACAGTTAGGAATTTTTTCCTAATGTCCAATCTAAACCTCCCCTGCTGCACTTTAAGCCCATTACTCCTTGTCCTGTCCTCAGAAACCAAGAGGAACAAATTTTTGCCTTCCTCCTTGTGACACCCTTTTAGGTTTTTGAAAACCGCTATCATGTCCCCCCTTAATCTTCTTTTTTCCAAACTAAACAAGCCCAGTTTATGAAGCCTGGCTTCATAGGTCATGTTCTCTAGACCTTTAATCATTCTTGTCGCTCTTCTCTGTACCCTTTCCAATTTCTCCACATCTTTCTTGAAATGTGGCGCCCAGAACTGGACACAGTACTCCAGCTGAGGCCTAACTAGTGCAGAGTAGAGCGGCAGAATGACTTCACAAGTTTTGCTTACAACACACCTGTTGATACAACCTAGAATCATATTTGCTTTTTTTGCAACAGCATCACACTGTTGACTCATATTCAACTTGTGGTCCACTATGACCCCTAGATCCCTTTCTGCCATGCTCCTTCCTAGACAGCTGAGAGTGCTGGTGGCGTAGGGTCTGAGTAGAGAGTCCACATATCCAGATAGTCCTTCAGTGAGGGTGCCAATGCCCGAGATGATGGGGCGTCCAGGATTTCCAGGTTTGTGGATCTTTGGTAGAAGATAGAGCCCCAATCAGGGTTATTCTAAGGGGGGGGTGTTGATTAGTTCCCTTTTACATGGTTTCCTACTTAGCTCTCAGATTTATAGTACAGTTGTGTGCGCTAGTTCAAGATTAATTGTAATCATTCTCAACTGTCACTATAAAACTCGGAGATACAGGTTGGACCTCCCTGGTTCAGTATCCTCAGGACCTCACTGGTTCCAAAGGAGGGAGTTTGCCAGACCGGGAAGGTCAATTCCATCCATCTGCTGAAGGGCCTCCAGGCTTTCCTGGTGTCTGTCAGCAGACTTAGTGGAGCTCCCTTGTCCCCAGGACACCAATTCCCAGCTCCGCTGGTCAGTTCCTGCTGCCGCAGCTCTGCTACCCCAGGGCCATCAGGCTCCGCTCACCCTAGGGCTGCCACAGCTCCAATGCCAAGGGGCTGCAAGGACTCCACTGTTCCAGAGCCACCGCGGCTAGGCTGCCGTGGCTCTCAGACACTGACACGGCCGCAGCTCCGGGATGCCGGAGGCTCCACTCCATGAGGTTGCCGGACTATGCTATCCCGGGACTACCGCGGCTTCCCAGCACAGCGCTGCCAGGGCTCAGGGCATCAGAGCTGCCATGGCTCCGCTCCTTGGGACTGCCAGGGCTTCCACAGATTCACTACCTAAGGGCCACCAGAGCTGCTGTGGAGCCACTGGGGCTCTGCTTCTCGGAGCAGTGAGGGCTGCCACGGCTCTGCTGTCCCAGGGCTGCTGTGGCCAACACCCTGGCCACCCAGCCCTCTGGTCCAGGGGCTGTCTGGTCCAGCAATATCAGTGGTCCTACTGCACCACTGATGTTGCTGGACCAGTGTATCTTGGACAAGAGAGGTTCAACCAGTACTACATTTATTATACCACAGAGAGGTAAAATAATCTCTTTACATATAAACATAACTAGTTTTATATTTAAACATTACCTCTACAACTGTTAATGTTGAGGATGGTATAGTCTGCTCTGGCCTGGTAATAATAACGAAGCACTATCAGAAATTGAGGTGTCGTGAATGATCTGTCCTCGTTAATATAGCTAACCTGTCCTGGCAAACAAATATCCTTAACAAAGGTTTTATTAATAAAAAAACAAATGAATTTTAGTAATAATGGATACACAAACTGAAAAAACAAGGATATGCCTTTACCCCCTCCAATTAATGAATATTAATGAATAAAGGCGGAGAAAAGAATAATCTGCATAAGGGTTTTTGTGTATATTATAGCATATTTTAAAATGGTTCTCAAATGACTTGTGTAATAGGTTATATATGAAAAACATGTTTGGTTTGATGTGATTGCTTTTAAGTTATCAGTGCTCATGAACTGTATAACTTTACAATGTTTGGTTGTACTTTTAAAAATGGATTGTTTTGTATTTCCAGTTACTCAAACCTCCTGAATCCAGTTGTGTAGTCTCTGTACAAATACAACTTATTGCTCTTAGTACAATTTTTGTTAATGTAAAATCTGCAAAAAGGGGTACTTGTATACCCTGTAACTGAACTGATTTCTCTTAGTTTTGAGAGATTATTCTCTAGCAAAAATTCCAGATATGTTTTCAGTGTTTTTCAGCACTACTTGTTCATGTGCCATATGCATATACAAATACACAAAACGATACAATACCTGTTCCTGGTTTGAACATTTCCTAGCATGCATTTACTGGTGACATTATACACATAGAAGAGCCCCTTATTTGAACATGAAGCCAATTTTTAGAGGTGTGTATCTTTTCTTATTTACAGCTTTTTAAAGTATAAAAATCAAAATTAACTTGACCTATTTAATCCTACTATTTAATGACAACACTTTTGTTTTCTTAATACGGACTTTAATATTAGGGACTTTAATATCTTAGACAATATTATTAGACTGTGACTTGCACTACCCGTATCAGTTCATTCAGTAGTTGTTCTATGGAGGATTTATCTTTAATAGGTTTCCTGTAGTAGCTACAAAATCCCAGAAACAATTATAGATATTTCATATTGTTTGGCCTAACAGAGGCCATTAGTGCCTGTGAATCTACTAATACCCTTGGTTCAAAAACAATATGTCTAACACAGAGAATCATAGGACGAGAAGGGAACTGTAGAGGTCACCTAGTCGAGTTCCCTGCACTCATGCAGCACTAAATTTTAACTGAACTTTCTCTGACAAGTGTTTTGTCTAACCTGCTCATAAAAATCTCCAAGGATGGAAATTCCACAACCTCTTCTAGGCAATTTATTCCAGTGCTTAATACCCTGATAGAAAGTTTTTCCTAATGTCCAACCTAAACCTCCCATGCTGCAGCTTAAACTCATTGTTTCTTGTCTTATCAGAGGTTAAGGCGAATAATTTTTTACCTTTTCTTTGTTTAAAAAAACAAACAAAAAAAACCCTTTCATGTACTTGAACTGTTAGATCCCCCTTCAGTCTTATTCAGACTAAACTGTCCCGATTTTTTCTGTCTTTCCTCATAGGTCATATTTCCTAGACTTTTAATCATTTTTGTTGCTCTTCTCTGGATCTTCTCATTTGTCCACATCTTTCCTGAAATGTTGTGCCCAGAACTAGACATAATACTCCCAATTGAGGCCTAATCAGGGTGGATTAGGGTGGAATAATTATATTTCTTGTGTGTTGCACAACAGTCCCGTAATACATCCCAGAATGTTTGCTGCTTTTTTTCCCCAACAATGTGACATTGTGGAATCATATTTAGCTTGTGATTCACTATGACCCCTAGATCGCTTCCTGCAGTACCTCTCCCTAGACAGTCATTTTTCCATTTTATATATGTACAATTGACCCTTCCTAAGTGGAGAGTTTTGTATTTGTGCTAATTGAATTTCATCCTATTTACTTCAAAACATTTATCAGTTTCTCCAACTCCTTTTGAATGTTAGTCCTGTCCTCCAAAGCACTTGCAACCCCTGCCAGCTTAGTATCTCTGCAAACTTTATAAAAAACAACAAATGGTCTGGTAGCACTTTATAGGCTAACGAAACATGTAGATGGTATGATGAGTTTTCATGGGCACAGCCCACTTCTTCTCCTAAACTTTATAAAAGTACTCTTATGCCATTATCTAAATAATTGATGAAGATATTGAACAGAACTAAAAATCAGAATTGATTCTTGTGGCACCCCACTTGATGTGTCCTTCCAGCTTGTCTGGAAAACCATTCCCAGATAGTAGCTATCAGCTGTTCAAAATCAGTTATGCACCCATCTTACAGTACAGGTAGTCCCCGAGTTACGCGGATCCGACTTATGTCGGATCCGCAGTTACGAACGGGGATTTTCTCGCCCCGGAGGACTCGAGCGGCGGGACGCCTGGTCCCGCCGCCCGCCTCCTCCGGAGCAAGAAAAGCTGCTCCCCGTCTCCCTGGTCTGCTGCGGGAGCCAGCAGACCAGGGAGACAGGGAGCAAAGCGGCGGAGGACCCGGGGCCGGACCTGCGGCCGCTTCCAGATCAGCAGATCTGGAAGCGGCCGCGGGTCCGGCCCCGGGTCCTCCGCCGCTTTGCTCAGCGTCTCCCTGGTCTGCAGCGTCTCCCTGGTCTGGCCCGGGTCCTCCGCCGCTTTGCTCCGCGTCTCCCTGGTCTGCTGGGGGGGGACGCAGCTAGTGCCCCCCCCCCCAGCAGACCAGGGAGATGTGGAGCAAAGCCCGGGACCTGTGGTAGAGCAGGTGGGGAGCTGCCGGTTGGTCCCGCAGCACCGCTCCTTGGCGCTACTGGACCAACCCGGCAGCACCCCAGCTGCTCAGCCCTAGGAGTCCTGATTCAGCCGCTGCTGATCAGTTTCAGCAGTGGCTGAATCAGGACGCCTGGGGCAGAGCAGCTGGGGTGCTGCTGGGTTGGTCCAATAGCGCCGAGGAGCGGCCACGCTACTGGACCAACCCAGCAACACCCGAGCTGCTCTACCCCAGGCATCCCCAAGTTAGCCGCTGCTGAAACTGACCAGCGGCTGACTACAGGAAGCCCGAGGCAGAGTTGCTCTGCCCCAGGCTTCCTGGAATCAGCTGCTGATCAGTTTCAGCAGCAGCTGACTTGGGGACGCCTGGGGTTCTTAAGTTGAATCTGTATGTAAGTCAGAACTGGTGTCCAGATTCAGCGGCTGAATCTGGATGCCAGTTCCGACTTACATACAGATTCAACTTAAGAACAAACCTACAGTCCCTATCTTGTACGTAACCCGGGGACTGCCTGTAATTCAATGTAGGTTTTATTTCCCTAGTTTGTTTGAGAAAAATCATGTGAGACGGTATCAAAAACTTTACTAAAGTTAAGATATACCACATCTACAGCTCCCTCCTCCCCTAATCTACAAGGCTTGTTATGCTGTCAAAGAGAAGAGTTAGGTTGGTTTGATATATGCAGTTACATATTACCTTATCTTCTAGGTGTTTGTAAATTGATTCCTTAATTATTTGTTCCATTATCTTTCTGTATACTGAAGTTAAGGTGACTTGTCTGTAGTTTCATGGGTTGTCCTTATTTCCCTTTTTGTATATGGGCACTATATTTGCCCTTTTCCAATCCCCAGGAATCTCTCCCATCTTCCATGACATTTCAAAGATAATCACCAGGGCTTGACAAATTATGCAAAATCCTACTCACCAGGCAAAAAAGGGACCCCCCCCCCCCCCCCGCAAAAAAAAGTATTTTTAATGGCACAAATTCCTAATAAAAATAAGAACAGCAATTACTAATAAGTTATTAATAAATATCACCCAAGTTATTAATAAATATCATAAACCTCTACCTTTTCCCTCTGCTGCCATGTCTCCTCCCCTTGCTCCATCAGCTCCCCTGGTGCCTGCTGCCCCCCAACTCCTCACCCTCCTCTACTGTCCTGACTCCTGCCCTTCTCACTGCTGTCAGCCTTCCTGAGACCTACCCCCCTCCACCAGCCCTTCTCTCCCCCCTTTGCCCACTCCTCCAGTAGCCCCACTCTGATCACGTGAGCTACCCCTTCTCATTCCCTCCTCTAACAGCTCCCTCTACACACCTGCCCTGCCTCTCTACTCTGGTACTGGTCCCTCCCCTGCAGGTGTCTGCCCTTCTGCTTCACCCCCAGAATCCCCTGGCACCTGCACCCTCCTGGTGCCTCCCCCTTCCCTCACTGCTCCTGCCCTCTTTTCCCCTGATGCCCACCCCCTCACCATATTCTGCCCCCGTTCTCCTCATGTCCCTGTGCCCTCACACATGCCTTGGTCCATCCCTGCTTTCCTCATGCCCACCCCTTCTTTCCAATGGTAAAAGCAGAGTGGCAGCGGGGGACACGAGAGGGATCTTGGGTTGATGGGGCAGAAGTGGGATGAGCAGCTGTTGCTGCTGCTAGGTCCAGTGGTAAAAGCAGAACGGCAGCGGGGGACGCGGGAGAGGGATCTTGGGTTGATCGGGCAGAAGCGGGACAAGCAGCTCCTACTCACTGTGAGGATCGGAACAAATCCCCATACACACTGTGAGGACACGTGGCTCCTGTGTGTGACTTTAAGTTTAAGAATTCAATCTAATATCAAAATTCCCCATGGATCGTTGGTTAAAAGAAGGAACTTTAAAGAGAAAAGTGAGTACTTCAAACTCCAATATTTTTACTGAAAGGAGCAAGGAAAATACTGAGGCAGCTCAAGTTAATTATGAAAAATTTCAGCTGACTAATAAGAAACGCAGGTATTGTGAAGACTATTTGGCATTTGGATTCACAAGCAATGGAAATGAAGATGCTCCAGGTGCCCAGTGTGTAGTGTGCAACAAAATATTATCTAATAGTTGTTTAGTACCTGCTAAATTGCGAAGACATTTTGAAACAAATCATCCAGAATACAAAGATAAAGACATTAGTTTTTTTTAAGCAAAAGCTTGAATCGCTTGAAAAAAGTAAACATGTCAAAAATTGCCAAATTTGATAATGAAAATGCAACAGAGGCATCTTACAAAGTAAGCTATCGTATATCGCTCGCCGGAGAAGCACACACTATTGGGGAATCACTCATAAAACCATGTGCAAAAGATATTGTAATGTGAATGTTGGATCAGGAGTCTAGTAAAAAAGTTGAGGCTGTGCCACTATCAAACAATACTGTCACGTCGTATTCACAATCTTGCTGCTGACATCGAGAAGGAGCTTATTTTTCGGCTGCATTTATGTGATGCATATGCATTACAATTAGGCGAGTCCACTGACGTTGCAGGTTTTGCAGTTCTGCTTGTATTTGTCCGTTATGATTTTAATAGTTCTATTGAAGAAGACTTACTTTTATGTGAATTTTTGCAAACCAATACAACTAGTGAGAATATATTCAATTGTATCACTAACTTTATGAAAACACATCAAATAAGCTGAGAAAAATGTGTTGATGTGTGCAGTGATGGTGCCAAAGCAATGGTAGGAACAGTGGCTGGCGCTGTAACACGAATAAAAAATGTAGCACCAAACTGCACCAGCAGTCACTGCATTCTCCACAGACATGCTCTGGTAGTTAAGAATATTTCTCCCTGTCTTAAAAATGTGTTGGACGAAGCAGTACAGATTATTAATTATATAAAAACTCGACCATTACAATCAAGACTGTTCAAAATTGTGTGTGAAGATATGGGTAGTCAGCACACAGCCCTGCTTCTACATACAGAAGTCAGGTGGCTATTACGAGGAAAAGTGCTGGTTAGATTATTTGAATTGCGTCATGAGCTCTCCGCATATCTGATGGACCACAAATTCCAACTGTCTGATCGTTTAACAAACTTTTTGTGGTTATCGAGAGTTGTGTATCTTGCAGACATCTTTACAAAACTAAATGAAGTAAATCTGTCGCTGCAAGGAAAGAATGTAAATATTTTTAATGCGAAAGACAAAATTTTGTCATTGTCACGGAAGCTACAGTTTTGGATCTCATCTGTAGGACGAAATGATTTGGATTGTTTACCAACTCTGAATGATTTCCTTGAAGAAAATGGATACAAACTTGATGAAGATATTCACAGCAACATTGCAGATCATCTCCGCAATTTATACACGAACATCATTAAGTATTTTCCAAACATCAATGACAACAATAACTGTATTCTAAATCCATTAAGTTTAACAGAAAAGCCGGTCAGTTTTTCTACACAAGATTATGAAAACCTAATTGAAATCGCTTCAGATGGCCAATTAATACAAAAATTTAAAGAAGTTTCTCTGATTACATTTTGGAGTGACTTATGTCAAAGTCAAGAATATTCATCTTTATCAAGACGCGCAATTCATCAGCTGTTACCCTTTGCCAGTACATACTTGTGCGAAACTGGGTTCTCAAACTATGCAGCAACGAAAACAAAATACAGAAATCGACTGAATGCTGCGCCAGATATGCGAATCCAGCTTTCTAGTATTAAACCAAATATAAAAAGAATTTGCCAAGAAAAGAAGAAAAACCACTCTTCACATTGAAAACCAATATGTTGCCAATTGTGGTGTACTGGCAGTCTGTGTGTGTTTGGGTGTGTGGTGTTTTTTTTTTTTTTCCTCGACAAACTTAATCTCTGGCTAGGGGCTTCCTTGACATTTTTCTGAGTTTGAAAGGGTTCCGTGGTCAAAAAAATTGGGAAACACTGGTATACACTAATGAAGCTATTAACCTAAATTATCCCGAATAGCTTAGAGAGGTTTTCAATACATGTTTGTATAAGGCCTAGCATTTTGAGACCCAGTCCTAATCGGGGCCTGTAAGAAATGTTGTAATATACATAGGGCTCGACGATCGCAATGAAAGCCACTCACCAGCCCCGCACTGCACATGCGCGGACCGCTGGTGAATGGGGTGACCGGCTGATAGCGTATTTGTCGAGCCCTGAATATACATAATATTATACCACCATTTTTTCTTTGTACTGGGCTTTCATCAGCAGCAATTGGCACAATGGACAAACACAGAT